>NC_026001.2:60056418-60137376 GCF_000442705.2 Elaeis guineensis
CATGAAGCGAAATTTAGTGCAGGGGCAAAATAGTAATTTTAAAACTTTTTCAAAATTATTATTTTACAGTGGAATTATTAATTAATCTCATTAATTAATACTAATTAACCCTACACTAGGATCTAAATATGATACAACAGCATGCATTTAAATTTGAAATTCAAATTTGAATCAGTAAATGTTTTACAGTAGTGTGTTCAGAACACATCACCTTTTGCGGGTAGTCGATCACCGCAATCTGATCACCGTTGGAGGGCTCTGATCATCACATCATAGCCACCCAACTTCTGGCCTCTGCGGATCATCCATACGAAGCTCCCGTCTGATCAGCTCCTCACGAATGCTAGTTCATGATTTCACCCTTTTGATGGCAGATGTTGATCGAACCCTTCGATCGATGTGTGCCGACTTCTTGGATGCTCCAGATCGTCTGCACCTTACTTGAGAGGCTGATGGATCTCTCTCTAAAATTTGGTGGACTCACAACACTCGTGGCACACCAATCTCACTTCCCGAACCCTAGGTAGAAACCCTAGGGTACACACCAAAAACCCTGCGCCCAATTTTCTCTCTTTTCTTTCATTTTCTCTCGGAAGGTTTTTGGACCTTCACCATGCACAGAAGCCTTCCTCACGCCCAAAGTTTCTCTCCTAATTTTTTTACACACGTCCCACCTTTCTCCTCTTTTTGAAACAATGTCAAACGTGTCTTATCCGCGTGAGAGGATAAAGACAAGAGGATACATATTTGAATTCAAATCAAATTTGAATTCAAACGAAAACCAACTTATCCCTATCCTTTTGGGCGTGAGAAGAGAAGGGGCGTGGCTCTTTGTGCGTGAAAAAAGTTTCATGAGAAACCTTTTCTCGTGTAAGTAATGTGGCGCACAAAATGGATAAGGATGAAAGGGCAAGTGATAAGTTATCCATTCAAATTCAAACATGCTTTGAATTTGAGGCTAACTAATTATTTTATCCATCCATATGGCGCACAAATGAGGATGTGGGGAAGGGTTTTGCGTGAGAAAAATTTCACGAGAAGTTTCTTCTCGTGAATTCAAATGGGTGCAAGGAAGTTGGGTGACGCAGGGAATTTAAAACAAGGTGGTTTGATTCAAATTGAGCCAACCTAGTTTAAAATAGGTTGAGCACAATTAGACCAAATTAAACCCAACATAATTAGGCTTAATTAGGCTTAATAAAATCCTAATCAAATCAGGAATTAACTAAACCTAACCCCTGATCAAATCAGGGACTAAACCACCTTAGCGATTAGGTCAACATTTAACCTAATCGGGTCAATCCAAACTGAATCCAATTCAATTGGACTTGATCCAAAAATAATTACTCAATCAAATTGAGTTAATTAGTGATTAAATCACTAATTAAACCTCTCATAAATATTGAGTCCAAATCAGATGGGCAATCAGGCATCAGAGACCATCGATATGAAACCCTGATCAAAGAGTTCAAATTTCAAATTCAAAATTTGAAATTCAAAATTTTGACCCCGGTACCCAAAATGTGTGGAACTCATGATTAGAGAATCCTAATTCTCAATCATAGAGTCCCAGATAGATAAGACTCATAATCAGCCATCAGATCAGAAAGGAACCTCTAATGTGTGTGACCCCACAGGTTCGAACCTAAGCCGGTAGCACAGGAACCAATTTCTGTACTAATCGAAGTGACCATCTAGCAATGGTACCCGACGACCGGATAGGTCGAATAATCGCAATCACAATATTCAGAACCTACGTGAATATGGTTACCGTATAATTCATCCCTTTTGACCCCTGTGTTTAGGATGACTCAGGGTTAAACTGTCAACCCTGATGATATCATCCGAATCGTGCTCAACTCAATTAGTCCTGTGACTCCTCACTAGGACTACCCTGGCCAAGGTTTTGCTAAATTGAAACACGACTGTACACAGCTCCTAAACTGGAGTGGTCAATCCCATCTTGACACACGCACCGACAAGTCAAGTACTTGACTACACCCAGCAACCTTCCGTCACTAAATTAGAAATTCAGGTAGTCCAGTGCCTAAGTGCAGTGAGTTGCTTGCAAGTCACCGTGGCAGTCTCAGGTCGGAGGGACATTTATACCCTATCCCATCGGAGCAAATCTTGACAGCAGAAATAGCTCCAGAGTTGGTCACATTCAGTGCAGATGTACCATTACATCTCACCTGTATGCCATACCAGTGTCTCCACACTCTTTGGTTATGAGAACAACCAACCCATATGGCACACAACGACCTATGCTCAATAAATATTGTCGTCCTTGGTAACAACGTATCATTTGGTCGTGAACATGTTTAAGGACTAAACGACAAATCCTCCTTTGTCGAGTCTAAATAGTCCTAAGGACTTCACCACAACATAGGAGTTCATTAGAAGATGAAACATTTGTGATGAAAAAATACCAAAATAACTTTTATTTATTTATAATTCATGTACTAATACAAAAGGAGCACAACCGTCAACAGGCTGACGATTGGCTTTGGGACACTATTCCCAACAATCTCCCACTTGGCCTAAAGCCTATCGGTGCAGTATCTAATACCCATCTTCGACTTGTAGTCGTTGAACTCCTTCACCGCAATGGCTTTAGTGAATGGGTCGCCAGGTTCTCCTTCCCGTCGATCTTCTGAAGGTCGACGTCACCTCGATCCACGATCTCCCGGATGAGATGGTAGCGGCGCAGAATATGCTTCGTCCGCTGGTGTGCCTTTGGTTCCTTCGCCTGAGCAATGCTCCAGAGCTGTCGTAGTAGAGCAGAACTGGACCAACAAGGGAGGGTGCTACTTCGAGCTCGGTGATGAATTTTCTCAGCCACACCGCTTCTTTGGCAGCATCTGATGCAGCAATATACTCCGCCTCGCATACTGAATCAGCCACAGTGTGCTGCTTGGAACTCTTCCAGCAGACAGCCCCACCATTAAGGGTAAAAATAAATCCTGACACACTCTTGCTATCATCGCGATCAGACTGGAAACTAGAGTCTGTAAACCCTATAAGTCTCAAGTCCGATTCACCATATATAAGCACTGGTCCTTAGTATTTCTTAAATACTTCAGGATGGTTTTAACAACCTTCCAGTGATTCTCTCCTGGATCAGATTGGTATCTACTCACTACCCCTAGTGAGTATGCCACATCTGGTCATGTACATGTCATGGCGTACATGATAGATCCCACTGCCGAAGCATATGGAATCCTACCCATACGCTCTCTCTCTTGAGGTGTTGTCAGACAATCCCTCTTCGAGAGAGAAATTCCATGGCCTATCGGTAGATAGCCTTTCTTGGAATTTTCCATGCTGAACCTTTTCAGCATAGTATCAATGTACGTGGACTAGGATAAGCCAAGCAACTTTTTGGATCTATCCCTATAGATCCTCATCCCTAGGATGTAGGAAGCTTCTCCCAGATCCTTCATGGAGAACTGTGACGATAGCCAAATCTTTATTCCCTGTAATGCAGGGACATCATTCCCGATTAAGAGAATGTCATCCACATACAATACAAGAAATACTACTGCTGGACCATTAGCCCACTTATAAATGCAGGGTTCTTCTCCGTTCTTAACGAAGCCATACGTTTTGATCGTCCTATAAAAATGTATGTTCCAACTCCGAGATGCCTGCTTAAGTCCATAAATGGACCTCTGTAGCTTGCACACCTTAGACTCATCTGTGGATGTGAACCCTTCAGGTTGTATCATATACACCTCTTCGTCCAGCTCTCCGTTTAGGAAAGCTGTCTTCACATCCATCTGCCAGATTTCATAGTCCAGATGGGCAGCTATCGCAAGCATAATCCGAATGGATTTGAGCATTGCCACAGGAGAAAACGTCTCGTCATAGTCTATACCATAACGTTGACGATATCCCTTGGCAACCAGACGGGCTTTATAGGTCTCCACCTTTCCGTCTGCGCCCCTCTTCCTTTTGAAGACCCACTTACACCCTATGGGTTTTACTCCTTCGGGTGGGTCAACCAATGTCCACACATCGTTGACCTTCATGGACTCCATTTCGGATTTCATGGCCTCTAGCCATTTCTCAAAGTCAGGTCTCTGCATTGCATCCATGTAGGTGATCGGATCCTCATCTTTTCATCAAGTTCGATAGGATCACCATCCCGGACCAAGAAACCATAGTATCTGTCCGGTTGATGTGGTACTCTACCAGACCGCCTTAAGGGTGCATAATCAATGGGCTCCGGATCTGATCTAATCAAATCCGGTTCAGGTTCAGTAACATGTGTCGGTTTTTCCACCTGTCGAACTTCGTCAAGTTCGACTTTAGAGGCAACAGTTCCTTCACTAAGGAACTCCTTTTCTAAAAAGATTGCCTTAAGGCTGACAAACACCTTTTGCTCATCAGCAAGGTAGAAATAATACCCTTTGGTCTCTTTTGGGTACCCTATAAAATTACACTTGTCAGACCTAGGTCCAAGCTTGTCTGTAATTAAACGTTTAACATAAGCCGGACACCCCCAAACCCTAAGGTGCGAGAGTACTGGCTTACGTCCTATCCATATCTCATATGGCGTTTTGGCTACAGACTTACTCGGAACTCTATTTAGAAGGTAACAAGCCGATTCGAGCGCATATCCCCAGAGGGAGATCGGCAGACCAGCAAACCCCATCATGGATCGAACCATGTCTAACAGGGTCCGATTCCTCCTTTCAGACACACCATTATGCTGTGGTGTTCCAGGAGGAGTCCACTGAGAGAGAATCCCATTCTCCCCTAGATACGTCAGAAACTCATTGGAAAGGTATTCACCTCCTCGATCAGATCGAAGAGTTTTAATACACTTCCCAGTTTGTTTTTCTACCTCATTTCGGAATAGTTTGAACATTTCAAATGATTCCGACTTATGCTTCATTAAATAGACATACCCATACCTAGATAGGTCGTCTGTGAAGGTTATGAAGTAGAAAAATCCACCTCTTGCACTTGAGCTCATGGGTCCACATACATCAGAATGTACCAGACCTAAGAGTTCACTGGCTCGCTCACCTTTTCCAGTAAAAGGTGACTTGGTCATCTTTCCAAGAAGACAGGACTCACAGGTTGGAAGTGATTCACAATCACTAACTTCAAGAATTCCTTCTTGAGCCAACCTGTTTATCCTGTTCTTATTGATATGACCTAGCCTACAGTGCCAAAGGTAGACTTCTGACACATTATCTATTCTAGAGCGTTTACCGAATTTTTGAACCACATTAACAGGCTGTGATAGTAAGTAAATTCTATTATTTAATTATCCAACAAATATTGTAACACCATTCAAAATGATATTGCAAATATTTCCTTTTATTAAAAAATCATAACCGTACATGGCCAAAAGGCCTACAGAAATAATATTTAATAAAAACTTGGACAATAGTGACATTCACTCATAATTACATTACGAGAATTGATTACAAGACTCATGATTCCTAAAGCTAGAACTGGAACTTTGCTTCCATCTCCAACATTCAGGAACCTCTCGCCTTCATCAAATCTTCTACTGACCTGCAGACCCTGCATCGAATTACAAATATGATAAGGGCTTCCGGTATCCAATACCCAGGCAGTAGTATCACAAATCGAAAAGTTGCAAGGAGTTATCATATAATTACCTTGCTTCTTCTTTGGCCTGTTCGGGTCCAGGGAGGCAATGTATTGAGGACAGTTCCTCTTCCAATGCCCGTTTTTCTTGCAAAAGAAGCACTCCGCCTGGCTCTGGTCATGCTTGCGCTTCTTGGTCTGACCCCGTGCTACTATCCCAGCATGAGATTGCACCTTCTTATTTTTCTTCTTCTTGTTCTTCTTCCCCTTCCCAAAGGGTTGACGACGAGAAGAAGACCCTCCCACTACATTCACCGACTCCTTATGGAGTTGGTGATCCTTCTCAAAGTTCTGCAGCAACCCCAACAATCCGTGGTAGTTTACTGCAGGCTTTGTCATTCAAAAATGAGTAAGGAATGGGAGGAAGGACTTGGGCAAGGAATTAAGGATCGCATCCTTACCGAGCTGCTCGTGCAGAGGAAAGCCCAATTTGCTTAGGCGCTCAATCATCTCGATCATATACAGTACATGATCAGTGACTGAGGCCCCATCCCTCATCCGAGCATTGAAAATAGCACAACTAGTTTTGTGCCTTTCAACATCGTCAGGCGTGCCAAAGGAGTCGTTCAACATTTGAAGCATCTCCTGTGGCTGGGCATTCTCAAACCTTCGGCTGAACTCATCATTCATTGCTGCCAGCATAATACATCGAACGGTGGTGCGGTCATTGAGCCACTTCAAGTAAGTATCTCGGATCGCCTTACTAGCATTTGGAGCTGGCTCCTCAGGTGCTGGATCCGTTACTACATAAAGGATCCGCTCATGCTCAAGGACGATTTTCAATTTCGATACCAGCTATCGAAATTGGGTCCCATGAGCTTGTCATTATCTAATAATGACCGGAGCGACAGGGTAGTGGCCATAGCTGCTTAAAGGAAAACGAGACCTCTATTAGTACATAAATTAATACTAAAGACTTGGACTTTAGTCTAAAGTTTTTCCCAATATTTTTACGAACTGGTAGCCTCATCCTCCAATTCGAGAAATTACTTTAATTCCTTAATGGGTACTAGAATCCACACAGACTACACACGAGCCCAACTTTGGTTGGTCAACCCATGTGCATCTATGGGTAGGTTCTTAACCAGTTGTTTCTCTAAACAACTTCTAGTAATTTATTTTGCCCCAGAACCTAATCAGTAGGCTTTGGCCTCCACTGAAAAGATCTGGTTAGGTCCAACCATTAACATGACTTAATTTAGTGAATCGGACCAATAAATGATCAGGCCCGACTTTGGCCGGCCAACCTAACCACCATCAGAAAGACTCAATCAAATTATCATATTATGAATAATAATTCCATTAGCCAATGAGCACCAGGCCTTTGGGCCTCCAATGATCATTGAACTAATGGACTCATTATCATTCACTTAATGGGAGGCTATGACTTAGTTATCATTATAACTTAATCATTTTAGGGACCTAATAATTTTTGAGGATTTTATTAAAGAATAGTAGAGAAGAAATCATCCAGCCAATTTCAATCCTCCCACTGACTTCACCAAGTCAGATTAAAAAGGATTTAATTAAAGCTGGCATTAGGAGCACCTAAATCAGTCATACTGATTTACCTAATGACATGGGTGAGCTCTAATCACCAAGTGATCTAATCAAAATCTAACTTACCAGATTGGTCAGGTAAGTGAGATCAGTGGTGGGGATTTACCATTAACTCGTCAATGATCGAATCAATGCGAGTAGCTCCCGCTTAAGAACCACTGGTCAAAACTGCCGAACTTACCTTAGACACCAACCGGTTCATTAGTTTTAATTTTGATCAACTTAGTAAATAGAGCTCCACCGCGTAGCCATGAATTAAGTCCATCTTGGTCTAGTTAAAGATATGGACCCATTCAACTACAACTATTGAAGTTGAGTCTAGAGTATCCTTGACTAATCTAATTCAACTTTTGATTAGATTTGACCAATTACTCCAATTCGTCCATTTTTTAAACTAACCTTAGGTCTAACCCAATTATGGACCTAATTCATCTAACCCATTGACCCAAAAGTTTATGCAATTGTCTTAGGTCTTAATTCACAATTCTAGACCTACTAGACAACACTTAATTCTTTTAATTAAGTACTTGGGCTGATGGGTCAGGGTTTGGCATTTCGAAAACAATTTTCAAATTTGAAAGATTTTATTTTCTGTTCACCAAATGTGTTAACTCATTTCACAAACGGGTCAGCACATTTCATAAACAGCAATTCTATTGCTCATTTCATAATAGAAAATAACTCAAAATAAATCATAAATTTTCTTTTAGATCTAATCTAACACATTCATGATAAATTTCTTAATTAAGTCCTTTCGCTGCTTCATCGGCATGGGATATAATTGCATCGGCACCCCTACCGCCATAGGAGACCCCATCGAATGGGAAGAGAGGGCCTTTAAACCCTACTTTTCTCCTATGACCGGACGGCCATGGCAACCAACCCAATTAGATTACTTGCTACTTGGATCATGTATATCTAAATATACAAATTTCAAAATTTAAATTTTAAATTTCAAATTTCAAATTTCAAATTTTAAATTTCAAATTTGAGATTTCAACCAAATTTCAAATTTCGAATTTTCAATCTTTGAATTTTAAATTTTGAATTTTAAATTTCAAATTTCAAATTTTGAATTTCAAATTTCAAATTTGAGATTTCAACCAAATTTCAAATTTTGAATTTTGAATTTTAAATTTCAAATTTCGAATTTCAAATTTCAAATTTGAGATTTCAACCAAATTTCAAATTTCAAATTTTGAATTTCAAATTTGAAACTTCTAAGAAATTTCAAATCTTTTTGAATTTCGAATTTTGAATTTTGAATTTCAAATTTAAACTTATAGATTACACCTTAATCTATGCATGCATATGTATATCATATTCTAGAACCTGCTCTGATACCAATTGAAGTAAAATTTAGTGCAGGGGCAAAATAGTAATTTTAAAACTTTTTTAAAATTACTATTTTATAGTGGAATTATTAATTAATCTCATTAATTAATACTAATTAACCCTACACTAGGATCTAAATATGATACAACAGCATGCATTTAAATTTAAAATTCAAATTTGAATCAGTAAACGTTTTACAGTACTGTGTTCAGAACACATCACCTTTTGCGGGTAGTCGATCACCGCAATTTGATCACCGTTGGAGGGCTCTGATCGTCACGTCGCAGCCACCCAACTATCTGGCCTCTGCGGATCGTCCACACGAAGCTCCCGTCTGATCAGCTCCTCACGAATGCTAGTTCATGATTTCACCCTTTTGATGGCAGATGTTGATCGAACTCCTTCGATCGATGTGTGCTGACTTCTCAGACACTCCGGATCGTTTGCACAGTTACTTGAGAGGCTGATGGATCTCTCTCTGAAATTTGGTGGACTCACAACACTCGTGGCACACCAATCTCACTTCCCGAACCCTAGGTAGAAACCCTAGGGTACACACCAAAAACCCTGCGCCCAATTTTCTCTCTTTTCTTTTTTTTTCTCTCAGAAGGTTTTGGACCTTCACCTTGCGCAGAAGCCTTCCTCACACCCCAAAGTTTCTCTCCTAATTTTTCTACGCACATCCCACCTTTCTCCTCTTTTTAAAACAACGTCAAACGTGTCTTATCCGCGTGAGAGGATAAAGACAAGAGGTTACACATTTGAATTCAAATCAAATTTGAATTCAAATGAAAACCAACTTATCCCTATCCTTTTGGGCGTGAGAAGAGAAGGGGCGTGGCTCTTTGTGTGTGGAAAAAGTTTCATGAGAAACCTTTTCTCGTGTAAGTAATGTGGCGCACAAAATGGATAAGGATGAAAGGGCAAGTGATAAGTTATCCATTCAAATTCAAACATGCTTTGAATTTGAATGGCTAACTAATTATTTTATCCATCCATATGGTGCACAAATGAGGATGTGGGGAAGGGTTTTGCGTGAGAAAAATTTCACGAGAAGTTTCTTCTCATGAATTCAAATGGGTGCAAGGAAGTTGGGTGACGCAGGGAATTTAAAACAAGGTGGTTTGATTCAAATTGAGCCAACCTAGTTTAAAATAGGTTGAGCACAATTAGACCAAATTAAACCCAACATAATTAGGCTTAATTAGGCTTAATAAAATCCTAATCAAATCAGAATTAACTAAACCTAACCCCTGATCAAATCAGGGACTAAACCACCTTAGCGATTAGGTCAACATTTAACCTAATCGGGTCAATCCAAACTGAATCCAATTCAATTGGACTTGATCCAAAAATAATTACTCAATCAAATTGAGTTAATTAGTGATTAAATCACTAATTAAACCTCTCATAAATATTGAGTCCAAATCTGATGGGCAATCAGGCATCAGAGACCATCGATATGAAACCCTGATCAAAGAGTTCAAATTTCAAATTCAAAATTTGAAATTCAAAATTTTGACCCTGGTACCCAAAATGTGTAGAACTCATGATTAGAGAATCCTAATTCTCAATCATAGAGTCCCAGATAGATAAGACTCATAATCAGCCATCAGATCAGAAAGGAACCTCTAATGTGTGTGACCCCGCAGGTTCGAACCTAAGCCGGTAGCACAGGAACCAATTTCTGTACTAATCGAAGTGACCATCTAGCAATGGTACCCGACGACCGGATAGGTCGAATAATCGCAATCGCAACATTCAGAACCTACGTGAATATGGTTACCGTATAATTCATCCCTTTTGACCCCTGTGTTTAGGATGACTCAGGGTTAAACTGTCAACCCTGATGATATCATCCGAATCGTGCTCAACTCAATTAGTCCTGTGACTCCTCACTAGGACTACCCTGGCCAAGATTTTGCTAAATTGAAACACGACTGTACACAGCTCCTAAACTGGAGTGGTCAATCCCATCTTGACACACGCACCGACAAGTCAAGTACTTGACTACACCCAGCAACCTTCCGTCACTGAATTAGAAATTCAGGTAGTCCAGTGCCTAAGTGCAGTGAGTTGCTTGCAAGTCACCGTGGCGGTCTCAGGTCGGAGGGACATTTATACCCATATCCCATCGGAGCAAATCTTGACAGCAGAAATAGCTCCGGAGTTGGTCACGTTCAGTGCAGATGTACCATTACATCTCACCTGTATGCCATACCAATGTCTCCACACTCTTTGGTTATGAGAATAACCAACCCATATGGCACACAACGACCTATGCTCGATAAATATTGTCGTCCTTGGTAACAACGTATCATTTGGTCGCGAACATGTTTAAGGACTAAACGACAAATCCTCCTTTGTCGAGTCTAAATAGTCCTAAGGACTTCACCACAACACAGGAGTTCATTAGAAGATGAAACATTTGTGATGAAAAAATACCAAAATAACTTTTATTTATTTATAATTCATGTACTAATACAAAAGGAGCACAACCGTCAACAGGCTGACGATTGGCTTTGGGACACTATTCCCAACATCACAGACATAATGTACACAATGTAATAGTAGAATAACCTTTTATTCATTTATAGTCAAAATTATAAATTTGTCCTTATATTTGTACAGGAATGTGTCAGCCAATCTGGCATCTAGGGCACACATCTAACAAACTCCCACTTGACCTAATGCCAATTGGCTACATATCTGAGTCTCATCTTCTCAAGGTGGGCTTCGATCTTCTGTTGGCCTAATGGCTTTGTCAGTGGGTCTGCCATATTGTCTGTGGAGTCGACTCTCTTAACCTCGACATAACCCTTTTTGAGGTAATCATGGATCAGATGGAATGGCCGCTCGATATGCTTGAACTTCTAGTGAGACCTTGGCTTTTAGCTAGGGCTATGGTGCCATTATTATCGCAGTAAAGAGGGATGGCATTTGATGACATCACTCCAAGCTCTGCAGTAAACTTTTTGTACCAGAATGCCTCCTTCACAGCTTCCGATGCAGCAATATACTCTGCCTCCATGGTGGAATCAGCAATCACCGTCTGCTTGAAACTCTTCCAGCTAACTGCACCACCATTGCAAATGAACAGACTTTCAGATGTCGACTTTCGATCATCTATCTCAGACATAAAGTCTGAGTCTGTAAATTTCTGAACTTGAAGTTCTCCGTTCTCATATCCTTAGTCCTTCTCAAGTACTTAAGGATACATTTCACAGAAGTCCAGTGCTCTTCACCTAGATTCGACTGATATCTGCTTGTGACCCTCACAGCATGGGCTATATTAGGTCGTGTACATAGCATGGCATACATGAGGCTTCCTATTGCCGAAGCATAAGAGATCTTTCTCATGCGTTCAATCTCCTCAGGTGTGCTAGGGCACATCTTCTTGGAGAGATGAATGCCATGTCTAAAAGGTACTAAACCTCTTTTGGAGTTTTCCATGCTCAATCTTTTTAGCACCTCCTCTATGTACATCTTCTGTAAAAGTCCTAATATCCTATTTGGTCTATCTCTATAGACCTTAATATCCAGTATAAAGGATGCTTCTTCTAGATCTTTCATAGAGAACTCCTTAGACAACCATATTTTGATTGAGGTCAACATGAAAATATCATTTCCAATTAGGAGGATGCCATCAACGTACAGTACGAGGAAGACAACTGCACTCCCACTGACCTTCTTGAATACACATGGTTCATCCTCATTCTTGATGAAACCAAATATTTCGATCACATCATTGAAATGAGTATTCTAGCTCCGAGATGCTTAAGTCCATAAATGGACCTTTGCAGCTTGCAGACCTTGTGATCATCATCACTGGATGTGAAACCAAGCGCTGTTCCATATAGATATCTTCCTCAAGATATCCATTTAAGAATATCATTTTCACATCCATCTGCCATATTTCATAATCGAAATAAGCTGCAAAAGCAAGCAATGTGCGGATGGATTTTAGCATGGCTACGGACGAAAAGGTATCCTGATAGTCAGTGCCTTCGCGCTAACTATAATCTTTCACTACGAGCCTAGCCTTGAATGTCTCCACATTCCTATCTGCACCTATCTTTCTCTTGAAGATTCATTTATACCTAATAGGTACAATACCTTTAGGTGGATCTACCAAGGTCCAAACTTGGTTTGAGTGCATCGAGTCAATTTTTGATCTCATTGTCTCTAACCATTTCTCAGAGTCGATATCTAATATCGCCTCATCATAGGTCTTGGGGTCATCACCATGAGCCCCATTTTCCGTGAGGAATATTTTCTCTACTTCCTCTTGTATAGTACCTAAGTATCTTTCAGAAGGATGGAAAACCCTAGTCGATCTACGAGGTGGAAGAGGTTGTGTTAGGACTGGTTCTAATTGATTGGGTTCTTCAGGTTCTTTAGCTCGTTGCTCTTGGGAGATATTCTCCTTGAGCTTAATTATTCTTCCGATGCCACCATCTTGAATAAACTATTTTTCAAAAAAAATAGCATGTCGATTCACAATCACATTGTGATCTTTCGGAATATAGAAATAGTATCCTAATGACTCTTTAGGATATCCTATGAACCGAGCTCTAAAAGAACTCTAACTTGTCTGCCTGTTGTCTATTGACAGAGTCGGACAACCCCAAATTCTGAGATGACTCAGACTTGGCTTCTTATCATGCCATATCTCATACGGTGTGGTAGGAACGATTTTAGAGGAAACCCAATTCAATATATGTCACGCCCCCGACCTGAGATTGTGAATTGATGGTCATGGCAACCACCGCATAACCATAGAAAACTCTTCCCATAAGCATGCAAGGCATCTTATCATACTATCCTAAAATAACAGCGGAATAATTAGTCAATAATTCAAATCCAAAACATAATGATCTAAATTTCTTCTTTAATATCTCAATAAATTCAACAATGATTCATAGTCCTTACATCAAATTCAATAAGACTTTCAACCGAAAATAAAAGTATAGAGATTCTGCTTCTGATCACTCTTCCATTCATATCTTGTATCATCTTAATTCTCAACATCTGTAAAAATAGTAAAATAGGAGGTAATGAGCTAGACAGCCCAGTAAGCAATGATCACTTCTCAATAGAATTCATCCGGTATTTAAGTAAATAATCATTTATAGAAAATAAGCATATAGAGTTCATTAATTCGAAATCAATTTCCAATTATGCAATATAATTCATGCCAAATTCATTTCTTTTTCAAAAATTCAAGTTTCTTTCCAGGTTTCAATTTCTTTCGTTCTTAAATTCTTTTCGTCAATCATGAGCTATGACCACATTTTCTCTGTGATAGGGTCATAACACCACGTATCATCTTGCGGTGAGCTGCGAATCATTTGGCAGCAAAGTCCTTCGAAACTGCTGGTCTCTCTGGCGGTTTGTCGCTGGTCTCTCTGACGACATGAACCCTCAGGATAAATCAATTGCCAACGTATATGCTCCTATTGGCAGGATCCTTTACATAGTCAGATTGTCAATTCATAATGTTTCTTATATCATAATTCTTCATAAATCATGTTTCATATTCTAATTTTGATAATAAAACATATAATCATGTAGTATCGAAATCAATCAATATAATGCATCATGAAATCAATATATTCAATCATGCTTCATCATAACATTTCAAATAAGATATTTTTATAACAAAATACTATTCATCCAATTCATGCATCGTTTCACAAATCATGTCAGAAAAATATATTATAATTTATCGATAAATCTAAAAAAAGTGAAACATTACTTACCTCGAATGTATTTCAATAAATCCACATAATTCTATAAATTTTTTTTCAAAAATTCTGTTCGTAGATCATATCGCGATATCCCATGATCAAACATTCACAATCCTATACAGAATCAATTTTAATAATTAGAAAGAATACGAATACCATATTTCAACGGTTTAGATTGGGTCCGATCATCTAATTTCATCTAATCAAAATCTAATTAGGACCTAAACGATCTAAAGTTTAACTATCAGATTAAATCGGATTTGAAGTGATAGGATCGAGGTTTTTTCATCGATTTCATAAAATCAAGTAGAGATAGACAATTAGAGGAGAGAGAATTCATGAGGTACAATTCGAATTGATCAGGTGACACAATCCAACATTACGATTGATCCAAAATCTCGATTGGTGAAATCAACATGATCAAATCAAGTCATGGCTAGATCGAAATCATGGATGATCAAATCTAAAGATTCATGGTCTGATTAAGGTGGGTGCCAGTGCGCTGTCTGACAACCATAGATTAGATTCTTCATTAGAATCAGATCAGGACTATTAAAAGAAATTTCTTCATTCACTAACCTTTATAGAGAGAGAATCAATCAAGAGAGAGAATATTTTAGAGAGAAAATTCTAGAGAGAGAAAATTCATCTTGGACTCTTCAGACGATATGATTCAACAAATCCGATCGATCGGATCAAATCATGCTAAAATTATCATGTAGACAATTCAATAAAATCATGAGAAATAAAATCTACAAATACCTGATCTGATCAAAGTGGATGTCGGTGTACCGTCCGACGATCCATCATGAGGATCATTTAAATTCATCATCATTCTTCTCAAAATTCTAAAATCTTAGGAGAGAGAAATAATCTAGAGAGAGGATTCTAAAGAGAGAAAGTAGAGAGAGAAAATCCAATTTTAGAGAGAGAAAATACTAGTTCAGGTTGAAAAAGGAGAGGAAAGAGAGAGAAACTCTCTTTTCATATTTTATTATTTATATCATTATTTATTAATTAATTTATTTTATTTTTTCTTTCTTCCTTTCTTTCTTTTTTTTTTCTTTTTCGTTACGGAAGAGAGAGGAAAGAAAATCCTATTTATTATTATTATATTATTTTTCTTCTTTTTTTCTTCTCTCTCTCCTTTTTTTTTTCTTTTCCTTCTTCTTTTCTTTTACTTTTTCTTTTCTTTTACTTTTTCTTTTCTTTTTCTTTTTTCTTTTCTTTTCTTTTCCTTCTTCTTCTTCTTTTTCTTTTCTTCTTCCCGATCTTACTTTGACTGAAATAGGGGACCATGAGGTCCCCTCGTTTGGTTGGCCGATCGACAACGCAGTCGGCATGGGGATGGTCGGCGATTGAAGGAGCACGACTCGCCGCCTGAATGAGCCCAAACCGGTGGCCGGCGATGACCACCGGCACCCAAAAAATCAAAAGAAAATCGAACCCCTTTTTCATGAAAATTTGATGACTCTGGTCGTCGGTGAACATGCATATTGACACGGGAAAGAGGGGGAGGAGAGAAGAAGAGAACCCAGTGCTTACCTCGAGCTCCGATGACATCTCTAGCGCGAATTTGGGATAAGCATAGAGACGGGCTTCTGTGAGGATTTTTCGGTGATCCCTGTCATTTTGCCTCGGGATTTCTTGATGAGAGGGAGAGAGGAGGGTTCTCCTCCTTAAATAGGGCCAGAGGGGGCTCTTTCCGACTCCGATTGGGAGCCGGTGAGAGGAGGAAGAAGACTCCCTTCGGGAGTCTTCTCCCCTATTTTCTTTTTTTTTTTCGTTTGGGCTTTGGCTGATTTTGGGCCCAATTGGGCTGGGTGATCACAATACATATATTGCTGTCATGAGATAATGTCTCCAAAGAAACTCAGGGAGATCTGTGAAGCTCATCTGGAACGGACGATATCTAATAGGATCCGGTTCCTCCATTCTGAAACTCCGTTGAGTTGTGGCATTTCAGGTGGAGTCCACTGAGAGACTATACCATTGTCCTTAAGATAGTCTAGAAACTCCCAACTAAGGTATTCGCTTCCTCGATCTGATCGAAGAACCTTAATGGGCTTTCCTGTTTGTTTTTCTACTTCATGTTGAATTCTTTGAACTTTTCAAAGGCTTCAGACTTATGTTTCATTAGAAATACATACCTGTACCTAGACATATCATCGGTGAAGGTAATGAAGTAGACATGTTGCCTCTAGCCGGCACATCAAATGGGCTGCACACATCTGTATGTACTAGGGCAAGTAGGTCTGGGGCCCTTTTCCTATGTTCTGTAAAGGAAGCTTGGTCATTTTGCCTTGAAGACATGATTCACAAACTGGATATGACTCGAAAGTCAATGGACTCAATAGCCCGGATTTTTCCAATTTGTTAATCCTATCTTCCGCTATATGACCTAACCTTAGGTGCCATAGATACCTATCATTTAGACTATCTCTAAGCCTTTTAATTCCTATGGCATTCACATTTTGCTCGATATGAAATACAAATATATCAATATGTAGCTGATAGATACCATTAATAAGAAAATCATTTGCAACTTTATTATTTTCATAAAATATGTTGCAATAGTTCTTATGAAAGCTAATCACATAGCCTTCTTATGCTAAACATGAAACAGAAATCAAATTTCTGCTTGCTGCAGGCACATAATAACAATCTTTAGGAACTAAATCTAATCCTAACGATAATCGCAGAGGGTAGGTTCCCATGGCCACAGCAGCAACTCTTGCTCTGTTTTTGATGCGTAGGATCATATCCCCATCCTTCAGCTTCCTGCTCTCCTCAAGACCATACATAGAACTGCATAAATGAGCACTAGAACCAGAGTCAAGTACCCAGCTGGATGTAGAGGAAACCGTAAGATTAGATTTTATAACGAGCATACCTCTAGAAGGACCATCCTTCTTATTCTTCAGGGTGGCCAAGTACTGAGGACAGTTCTGTTTTCAATGGCTGTCTAAATTGCAGTAAAAATATTTTTTCTTTTCAGCAGCCTTCTTCTTCGGTTCTGTCTTCTTCCTTTTCCCATCCACCTCAGCTTCTTCACAGACTTTTTCTTCTTTTCAAAAGACTTTCTCTTAAAAGAAGTCCGCTCCACAGTAAGGACTGAGCCTTTTGAACCTTTCAAAGAAAGCTCAACCATAACCAACATGTTCATTAACTCAGCCAAGGTACACTGCATCTTATGCATATGGAAGTTCATGATGAACTGACCATATGCATCGAACAAAGATTGAAAGATCGCATCAATCTAAAAATCCTTGTTTAAGATGATATCAAGCTTCTCAAGCTCCTTAAGGTCCTTGATCATTGACAAATAATGATCTTGGACTGATTGCCCATCACGTATTTTAATCTTAAAAAGTCTTTGGCAGACTTGATACTTGGCTGCACGAATTTGTTCACCAAACAACTCTTGTAGGTGAGCCAACATTTGACAGGTAGTCATAATATTCTCATGCTGGCGCTACAAGTCATCAGACATGGCACTCAACATGTAGTACCTGGCTTTGTTATTATCATCCATCCACTTTTCCAAAGATGCTCTCTGTTCAGCAGTCGGATGTGCTAGTATGGCAGGTGGGTCCTGGTCCAAGATATGAGTCAATTTCTAGGAACCCAAAATAATTCTGTAGTTCCTCAACCAGTCCTTAAAATTAGGTCCAATCAATCTGTGGGTGTCTAGTATTTTGGTCAGGGGGTTGGACGCGACATATTTCTGTAGAGAGTCAAAAGTTTCTAGTTAGATTTTGTAATCAGACTTAACCAATTTGTTTAGGGGTTCTATTTTTAAACAAATTAGGCTCCCACTATTTTCTCAGATCCTTACACTCCCTAGGTAGAGATATGAAAATCTCCATGATTAGTGATTTCTAGTGGGTGGTGCAGTCTCATCGACTGGCTCACCACCTCACCTAACAGTTATTGGTGATGGGTCAACCGATGAGTGGACAACTCTTGTCCAATGATTCTCTAATCATGGTGCACCCAAAACTTGATCTCTAATTCATGAAGCTCATCGTGTCCAGAATATTGCTCCAATCCTTAGTTAAGTCAGACCTACCATTTGCATGAACTAGATTCCTGATTGAATCCCTCACTGTATCTGAATATTGAGCACAACCTATCCTCTAATTCATAGCATCCAATGCCTAATAGACATGGTTGCATCTTTTTGATGCAATAAACCACTATAACCAGCCTAGAACAATGAACTCCGGGAAGGGCCCGCACATCCACAATGGTGGAAGATCTTAGACTTAATATTTTCTTAGAAAGATTTAATTTAGGTCTCATTAAATTTGACTTGACATAGTCATAACAATTATGACTAACCTAGTGACATGGGTTAGTTCGAATTGTTAGTCACCTCAAATCAGAACTGGATCGACACATATGGCCAGGTAAGTGAGACCGATGGGAGGGATATGTCATTAACTTGACAAGAATACATTCGAGTCGAGTAGCTCCCAATTAAAAATCAGTCGGTTGCATCTGCCCAACTTACTTGAGATACCAAATTGTCGAATCAGAACCAATTGGGTTAGTCTACAATCCAGGCTTTAACCACTGAGCCAAATTAGGTCTTAACTTGATCGAGTCACATCTAAATATGATTCGACCTTGATCTAGACTTAATCCTATTAGACTGGTCAATTATTAGCTTTCATGATCCCACCTAACCAACTTTTGATTTGGTTTGATCAACCGCTAGACCTAACTGAGCTACCCAAGCCCGAACCCAATTTTATGAAAATGACTTAGATCTAAAATTTTCAATTTTAGACCTAATTTAATTTCATAAGCTTAATTCATTAATTAAGTCTTGGGTTCATAAACAAAACATGTAAATAAATCCTAGAATTTTAGGATCTAGGGTTTTGCAGAAAAGTAAATTTTGATTTCTGATTAAGGATGAATGCGCAGCACCCCTACATGCCATAAGAACACCACCCCATTGAATGGGAGGAGAGGGTCTTAAACCCTACTTTGTTCTTATGACGGACGGCCATGAGGAACACCTTAATCAAAAATATTAATTTAATTAAAAACTAGTTAGATCTAAGTTACATATCACATATATAATTTCAAATCTAACTTATACATGCTTTGCATACATCTCATGTATTAAAATCTAATCTAATTAGCATACTTTTAGATATATACATCACATGTAACATCTGAAAAATAAGATTTAAATTAAACTATTCAATATAAAATCTATTCTAGACAGTTACTAGAACAATTCTACAACTAGTTTAGGCATGCAGCAGATCAATCTTATGAATTAATTAAATTTTATTTTCTATTTTTTGATCTAAATATAATATTTATAACATCAAAAAATTAGAAAATAAATTAGATCTAATTTATATTTTAATCACATTAAAAATAAAACTTCAAGACTATTCATAGTTTAAACTATTCCTAGTCTAGTCATGCATCTCATACATGTTAGATCTACTTAGATTTAATTTTAAATTTTTTGATTTCAGATCTTATCACATCTAATCTGACATCTGAAATCCATTAATATTAGATAAATAAAAATAAAAATTAGATCTAAATTAAATCTAAAATAGAGCCATCAACCTGGCTCTGATACCAGTTGAAGGAAAAATCATTTTTTTTCTTATAGGATCTTCCAGATCTAATGAGATCTAGGGCGAAATATTTTTTTTTAAAAAAAATTATCCTACTTATTTCAAATCTAAGGTCTATTAGATATGATTCTTATTATCTGATATTTAATCTAAAATTAAATCTAAAACTTGAGGATTAAGGAATACCTCTAGGGTAACTAGTTACCCTGTAGATGATCGCAGCAATGCTCGAGGTTCTAAAATAGCCATGCAGTCACCTGGCCTCTACCGATATCTACTCAAGTAGGATCTAGATTGTCTTCTCCTCATGAATTTTTTCTCCAAAAATCAGATCTAGATCTGATCAGCAAGATCTTCAAAAGATCTTCTGAAGCTGGAGCAGCAGCTTCTCGATAAATCTCTGCAGCCTTCTGATCAGGAAGCCACCACACCTTGGACAAGCACCAGATGGATGCCCAACCTCTTGGACATGAAGAGGGAGGGAGAGGAGCAGAGGGGGTATGGAGAAGTAGAGGGGTTTCATTTTTTTTCTAGGTATTGAGCAGAGTCTCTAAACCATAGGCGCAGACAGGGTTTAAATAGACCCTGCTGCGCCATGCAGTGCCACATCATTCGACCAATCAAAAAATTCCAATTAATTTTGAAAAAATTTAATTGATGGAGTGATGTCATGTGATCATATCAGATAAGAATCCCACCAAACCCTCCTACTATTGGTGCCAACATTGGATAAACACAGTGAGATTGGCGCCCAACAGTTTGAGTCGATCAAGGCATAGAGTCTTCATCTCATGGGACTCTATCCTTATCCACTTGGGGCACACGCCATATCTGATTATGGTGCCCACTTTAAGGGTAAAATTAGCAAGTGGACACTCCAAAAAAACTCTCCAATAACCTCTTGCCAAGTGGCCTTCAGTCCAAAGTCCATGGGTCAAAGTTTGACCAATATCCTAAAACAAAAATGGTAGGTGACAGAAATTAGTAGGTGTTGTCTTAAATTCATCTTATGAATTAAGATAAGTCCTTTCTGAGCTGGACTGGCTCTAGTCAGACTGAGAGAAACCTTCTCAAGATTCTCTGGGTGAGTCAAATCATATTTGGCTCAGTCAAGATAGAAAAGATTACACGAGTAAAAAGTTAAGCTCAATCATGTGCTAGCACGATTTCCTTAAACCTAATTGGATCTAATCCAAATCAATCAAATTGGACTAGCTTAATTGATGACATCCAGATCCTAACTCTTGTTTGTGTGATCTAGTTAGGTTCATTTTTGTATGGTAATGAGACATGTCATGATCTCATCATCGACATCATCGAAACTCCTTTCGATGGACGAGAACTCTTCTGATTCAGATAATTTAGAATGATCGATCATCAATATCATTCTAATTGCTCCCAAAATTTATTAGTGACACCTAGCAGTATATGGTGGCAACCCATCAGAAATGAAGATGAACCTCTCGGTGCAGCTACCTGTGTGATTGAGTTCCTCTATTATGAGTCCCGACTGAATTAGGGTTAAGATGAACTTGTCAAACCCAACATCAATCATATGAATCAATCGATCGATCCAATTCTGATGTGAAACCCCAATGAAAATTTTTTTTTCATTATTTCACTCTGCCATAGTCATGGGCTTAAGGACTCGATCTTTCGATCATCATAGGACTACTCCTCTCATCTACCGAGGTTAATAGATTCCTTCTTGGTGCGATCTGGTTCCTACAATGAATATGCTATAGCCAACATACACCTCAGGGTTCTGAATTGCTAGGAGACCGAGTTATGGTGTAGTCAAACTATAACACACTCAAGGTGAACTATCGATGCACCTCAGATTAAAGAACTAGATACACAGCTACAGCATCGAGCTAGTCATCGACGAGAAGGTAGACTTCCTTATGACTGCTCGAGGTGGTCACGCTCAGTACTCTCATTCTCAATGAATACCTGTACTCTCGCTCTGATGTCTCCACACCGTAGACTTAAGACACATCTATCCTAAGAAAGTGATCGTACACCAACCTTTCGGATCGATCACCATCCTCATGATGATCATATGGTCAGGAGCTATTTATGAGTCATGTAAATTCATGCCTTAAATTTTTAACTCTTGAAAATATGAATTAACATTCCTACTAACTCGAAGGATGTATCACAGACATAATGTATACAATGTGATAGTAGAATAATCTTTTTATTCATTTATAATCAAAATTATAAATTTATCCTTGTATTTGTACAGGAATGTGTCAGCCAATTTGGCATCTAGGGCACACATCTAACAGCAACACTTTGTCTAAATGCTTTACTAAGCATGTTGCAGCTATTTGGTCTCTAAGTCATGTGGGCTCACCTAACAGTTATTGTCCACACTTTTTAGTTAAGCTCGATCCACCATTCATAAACAGGTGCAAGGTCATCATTGAATCCCTCACCTAACAGTTATTGAGCCCAATCCCATCCTTACCTTGGAGCAACTCTTTGCTAATAGAGTGGTTGCGTGTTTTCGATGCAACTGAACCACTGTGACTAGCCAAGAACAATCAATGTCGGTAACATGCCCGCGTATCTGCAACGGTGGAAGACCTATGGATTAATATTTGTGGGGAGGTTTGAGTTTAAGTCTTATCTAATCAGTCATCATATGATTGATCTAATTGGCATAGGCTAAACCAAAATGCTAAGCAACTTAATTCTAGACCCAATCTTCCAAATTAGCTAGGTATGTGGAGAATGGTGGGGGTCCCCCCATTGCCTTCCTTAGACACTAATAAATTGGTCAGGTCAGTTAATAGAATCAATTAAATTATCATATCTCATTAATTTATCTTAGACACCAATAGGTCGATTGATCAAAATTGATTAGCTCAAGCGAATCGGGCTCAAACTAACGAGCCAAATTAGGTCCTTAGGTTAATCGATTCTACATATGAGACTCAATTGATTTAATCAACAATAATTGTATGATTATTAACTTAATTGATCTAACTCAATTCAATGCTTGACTCAATTTAATCAATTACTTAATCAAATTAGATTCATATGACTCAAATAAATAATCTTAAATGTAATCCTATTACATGACCTAATTTTTTGATTTTTTCATAACCAAAACTCTCATACACAAATATAAATTTTAGATTATAAAATTATATTTTAGATCTAAATTTTTTACATAAAAATAAATTTTAAAATATAAAAATAATTTTTAAATTTTAACATACAAACATATATCATATATATGCATGTATAATTAGATCTAAACAAAATTTTTGATCTAAGCATGATATCATATATCTCATATACTAATCATGAATAAGATTAAAAATAAATTTATGATCTTAATATGCAATCATATTCATATATATGAATCAAAATTTAGATTATAAAAAAAAATTCAGATTTCATGCATGCATCTATATTTCACATGAACATTAACTAAATCTCTTTCTAGATCAAAATTCAGATCTATGCATGTAATAACATATCAACTATACATTCTAAAACTAAATCTAAAATTAAATTTTAGATTTAAAAATCTATCAATATATCTTATGTATCAAGAAAAAATTAATTTTGAATTTTTTTCAAAAATATGTATATCAAAATTCAGCATATGAAAATCTGTGGCTCTAATACCACTATTGGAATTTGGGATTTAAAGCATGTATATGTGTTTCAAAAATTTAATTTTCTAAACACTGCAGTAGAGAATAAGATTAAAATTATTTTAATCTAAATTTTATATACATAAAAATATAGAATCACATGGATCTATTTCATATGCTAAATTGATATATGCTGAAATTTAGATTATGATCAAATCACATACCTGTTTCGCAATCTCTTTCTTCAAATTTAGATCTGAAAGAGATGAGGCTCTCTGTTCATCATACAAGTATCTGGCCTCTACAAGTATCTACTCAGGATCAGCCTGGAACGGTCCTCTAAGATCTGAATTTTGATTCTCCAAAATTCAGCCTACTGAATCTGAACGAAGCCTGGATCACGATCAATGTTTGAGCTTTCTCTTTGATCCTTATCTTTTCTTCCTCTCTAGCCTTTCTCTTTATCTTGTGATACTACAAGAGACCAACAACCAATAGATGAAGGGCCGCCCAACACCTTGGGCGTGTACAACACTTGGGATGCATGTTCTAAGTATGGGGCATATATGGGATGCCCAAGGGAGAAGAAGAGAAAGGGAGAAGGAAGAGGGGTGTGGGGAGCTCTTTGGATATGGAGAGGGGGCAGTTTGGATTGATTTAGGATCTTAGGGAGGTCTCCTTTTATAGGCACAAAGATTGAATCCTATTCAATCATATAATACAAGTCCTACTTGCATTAGGATTCCTATTAACTTAAGTTATCCAACTTACATTAGGAAGACCATTAGGTGCCAACTATTGGAGCCATTGCATCCAAAAATAAATATCCTCTTTTGCACCTAAGAGACACCCCATATGAGAACTAAAGGCCCTCTAATCAATGGACATGCTCAAATTGAACAATTCAAAGTGGCGTCCGATAATAACTATCAAGAAGATTCATAAGGGACTTGCACCCTTAATTTATGTGATCCATAACCTTAGACACCCAACAATTAGAGTCTCATAAATTTTATTCATGGAGGTAATCAGTAGATAATTAAGTTAGAATTAACTTATCAAATAAATAATCCTAACTAA
The DNA here is from genome assembly GCF_000442705.2 of Elaeis guineensis. Lineage (NCBI taxonomy): Eukaryota > Viridiplantae > Streptophyta > Magnoliopsida > Arecales > Arecaceae > Elaeis > Elaeis guineensis. The sequence goes on from NC_026001.2 coordinate 60,080,998, forward strand.
AAGAGGAATTGGCTCCAACCATGTGCTAGCAAGGTTACCATAAACCCAATGGATTTCTCTAATCCCAATTGATACTTCATAAGCTCAATTACTAATTTCAGGCATGATCTGTTTATTGTGTGACCTCATATATTTAATTCTATTTGGTAGTGAGGCATACAATGATCTCTATCATTGTATCATTGAAACTCTTTTCAATGGGTCAAAACAATTCCACTCTAACTCAATCAAGGATTGTTGATCCAAAGCAATCCTAATGAGCTCTCACAATCCACCAGTGACACCAAGCAGTATATAGTGGCAATCCAATAGAATTGAAATAAACCTCTAGATGTAGTTAATGTGTGATTCAGTCTCTCTATCATGAATCCCGACTAGATGGCAGGTCATGGATAAATCGTCAAACCTCAACATCAGTCATATGATAGATTCGATTAGCTCAAGTCCAAATGTGATGTCTATGAAATTTTTTTTTTATCAATCACTCTACTGTGGCCACAGATTCATGGATTTAGCTTCTCAAATCTCATAGGACTACTCCTCTATATCAATATTGATAGATCCTATCTTGATGCGCACCTTACTCCTACAATGGACCAACTATCGCCAATATCTACTACAAAGACTCATTGAGACACATATTTACATGTCAGTCAAACTCTAGTAGCCTCACTATGAGCAGTAGTACTATCTCAAGTCAAAGGACTAGTCACACAACTACAGCATTGAGATAATCACTGATGATTGAATAGAAATCCAAGTGATCTTTCGTATGATCATGCTCAGTGCTAGTTGTTCTCTAACAACCATCCGCACTCGTTGTCCTGTATCTCTACATAGTAGATTAAAGAACCATCTATCCCGATGGAAGTGATTTGTGTGTCAGTCTATCCAGATTTATCATCATCCTCATGATGATCCTATGATCGGAAGCTTTTAGAAATTAAATACTTGTCTCTAATTCTCAACACCTTGAGAATATGTATCAAAACTAATTTCATGGATGATTCAAGGACACATTACATTTGAATAAAAAAAATTTGTCCTTTTATTGATCATATCAATATATTAAGTATAAAATTGTGCCCTACATCAATTATAATGTATCAGTCATATTAGCTTCTAGGACATACATCTAACACTTTGACCTATGGTGTGTTGGCTATTCGTTGTGAGGCTACTTAGTTAGACTACACGTTCTCTTAGTCTCTAGCTATTTAGATCTTTGTTGTGTATGTTGGCTAGTATAGGTTCCAGTTCACTGTTTGGAATAGGATGCACCTAGATAAAATCTATCGATCTTACTAGAAAAAGAAAAGTCCAATGCGATTCGCAAGACTGACTTTAGAAAATCTTTGATCAAAGTAAGTGTGAATACTAAAAAAAGTTTTCATGAGATTCATAGATAAACTCAAGTCGAGTCAATCTAGTACACGACTGACGATTGGATTTGATGAGTTCTCTATGACCTCCGTCTAGTTGGGACTCACGATAGAGAGATTGTATCACATGATAACTACACCTAGGAGTTTATTTTTCTATTTTGCTAGATTGTCACTACATGCTGCTAGGTGTCACTGGTGATCATGAGAACTCACCTCAACAAGGATTATTTTCGGATCAATGATCCTTGTTTAGGTGAGTTGAATTCATTCTAGCCCATCGAAAAGAGTTTTGATGATACTGTGATGGAGATCACAGTATGTCTCACTACAGATAGAATAGAACCTGAGAGGTCATAGACAAAAAGGGCATGACTTGATTAATGGCTTAGATCATATTTGAATTATTAATTAGATTGATAGTTTGAATTTTAGAAACTACTAATTTGTAAGCGTTACAGTTTTGGCAGCTGCTAATTGTTAGTATAGGACTTAATTGTAAATATTATAATTTTATTGAGGCTAATTAAATTATGGATTAAATTTTAATTAATTTAAATCTAATTTAATTTAATTTAATTTAATATAAATTGAGTTTAATTGTCTAAATCAGATTTGCATTTCAAGCTTGATTGGATCAGGCTTGATAGCTTTTCGAATTCAACTCGATTCGGACTCGATTTGAATCTGATTGAGATCCAATTTGAATCAGATAATCTATTACTCTGAGAGACCAAGTTTCTTGAGATTCTCTCTCTAAATTTCACACCATGAAGGGGAGGGAATGCATTGAGATGCATCCCTTTTTTCTTATTGCACACGTGAAGGAGATTATCTGGGATTCTCTTTCTTCCAGATTTTATTTCTATTTGAATTTGATTCAAAATAGGATATGTTGGTGCAGAATTTCATCGACGTCGGAGAAGCTGGAGTCGAGGGGATCGTGTCCGCCGTCGGGACCAGCAAGGGAAGTCTAAACTGGAGTTTGGGGTGCTCCGGTAAGACCCTCCGATGCTCAAGTCAGTACTCTGCCTCAACAGAAATGGAGCACTCAAATGAGATTTTAGCAGAGTTTCGAGATAGAGTTTAGAGCTTAGAGAAGAATGTATCTGGGGTTCCCATTTTATAGATGGAGAGCGTAACCGATTGACAATGATGTCTGTAACTGCCTGATAGTGGGCCGTTCGGGGCCACGCGGAGTTTGTTATGGAGAGTAGTGGCGTCAGGGGGCCGTTCAGGGCCACATGGAGTTTGTTATGGAGAGTGGAGTGGTGTCCGTTGTCGCGACTTGTCAGAGAGTGGTGGGGCCATGTGGAATCTGTTACAAAGAGTGGAGTGGTGTCCGTTGTCGTGACTTGCTGGAGAGTTCGAGCCTGACGGCTGAAGCTCGACTGGGACATCTGATAGAGCAGAATGGCTCTCTATCTCAGCAGTCTAAGAGAGGCTTGGATGTTTTCGAGGTTACTGACAAGTCCACTATTGTCGGGTGCCTTGGATGCTGATGCTGTAGGCGGAAGTCATCTGCTGTAGAAGCTCGGACGAAAACTTTCTGTTGGAGAATTTTGACAGGAGTCTGATTGCTAGAGAAGTCCGTCTGAAATTTGCCTGATGTGGAAGCTCGTCTGAAGATTGTCCGCCGAAGAGGTTCGGTTTCATAAGGAATCCGACAGAGGGTCGACCGATAGTGGAGTTCGGATGGCGTTATGGAGGTTCGTCCGTTGGAGGAGTCTTGAGGACATTGGGGAAGGTCGAATGTTGGAGGAGTCCAAATTTAATTCTGTTGTAGAAGTTCAGATGGAGCTTGGCTCTTGTAGGAGTCTAAAGGAGGCCGCTTATTGTAGAAGCTCGGACAAAGATCGGTTGCCGTGGAAGCTCGGATGGAGACTTCTTATTGTAGAAGTTCTGCTGCTGGAGAAGCTCGATCATTGATGAAGTCTGGAAGAAGTTCAGAATAGAAATCCAGCTGGTGGAGCCCGTCCGTTGTAGAAGTTTGTTTGGGATCCATCCACTGTAGAAGTTCGGACGGAGTCCGGCTCTTGTAGGAGCTCGGATGAAGTCCACTTGCAATAGAAGTTCGGAGTAGAGATCCAGCTGGTGGAGCCCATCCGTTGTAGAAATTCATCTGGGATCCATCCACTATAGAAGTTCGGACGGAGTCCGGCTCTCGTAGGAGCTCGGATGAAATTCGGAAGGCAGTCAACCACCGTAGAAATTTGGATGGAGTCTGGTTACTGTAGAAGTCCTGCTGTTGGAGAAGCTCGAACATTGACGAAGTTCGAAAGAAGTTCGAAGTAAAGTCGTTCGTGGCTGGAAGATGTCTGGAGGAGATTTGGAGAATAGTCGATCACTGTAGAAAATTGGCTGATAGTGAAGCTCAGAAAGTGTTTGGAGTAGCCCGATGAATGGAGGAGCTCATTATTGGAGAAGTCCGGATGGTATTATGGAAGCTCGAACGGTCGGGGGAGTTCAAAAAGACGCCGCACAAGGTCGAAAGCCAGAAGAGCCCTGGAAGGGTCAGCCTTTTACGAACTTTGGCTGGGGTTATTTTATACCCAACACCAGTCCCCCTACTTTCGAGTTTGGGTTCGGAATGAAGGAAGTACAGAGAAATTTTTACAACCAAAGTTGCCTCCCTCGATTTCTGTACTCGATTGTTTCTAGATATTTTGGCATTTGGCGCGCTAGTGCTGGAGCCTTTTCAAATCGAGGCGATCCGAAAAAATTTTTTTGAAATTTCTGCTGGAGCATTGCTGTAGGTACGGTGCAATAATGGTTCTGTCAGTTGTCAGCCGCTTTCAACTGCCTGCCATGATGAGTGGGACACGTGGCGGTTGTAGATCGGCTAGAGGAGATCCGCAATCATTATTGTGTCGGACCTCATCGCTTATTTAAACCCGCCTCCCTCCTTCAGGGGTCTCACTTTGCCTGAAAGTTTCTTCAATCCCTCCTTCTTCCTGAGAGTTCCATTCTTCACCAGCATCCTTCTCAGTCTTAGGCGTTCTTCGAGTCATCTCCATCTCTGCATCTCTGCATCCTTCAAACCAGCCTAGGTTAGTTCCAGAACTCTCTTTTTTTTTCTTGCTATTCTTCTTCCATTTTTCCTCCTTTACATTCCACCTGTTCGATTTTCCACGAACATCCCGTTTCTTATTTTTTTTTATTTTTTTCTAGATTTTTAGGGTTTTCACTTAATTTAAAATGTCCTCCAACACTTTCTCCTCTAGCAGTTCTAGGAGTTCGTCTGTTCCAGCCCCTCAAAATCTTAGTTCTATAGATGAACCTCGTTCGATCTTTGTACCAGACACCATCCCCAGCTCTCTGACTCCGGAGGAACTCTCACTGATTAGGATTCAGTATGGGGTTCCTCCAGAGTACGAGCTGGAGATTTTTGGGCTGACTAGTCGGGCTAGCACTCCTCCCCCCGACTGCTTCTATTTATACCAAGAAGCTTTCCACATCGGGCTTCGACTTCCGCTTCCGCCTTTTGTTATTGCTCTTTTTCGCTTCTTAAATATTTCTTTAGTTTCTGTATTGCTGAACTCCTTTAGGTTTCTGATAGGATTTCTTTCCCTCTGTAGTTTAGCTAAAGTTCGACCAACTCTTTCTTTGTTTAGAAATTCTATACCTTCAAGTGTCATCCCTCGGCAAAGGACTGGTGGTACTTCTCCCCTCAGTTCGGTAGAAAGGGATTGCTGAAAGGTGCCCCCTCTTCTATCCACAACTAGAAGGAGAGGTACTTCTACATCTGATGCCTGACCTTGGAGTTGGGATTGCCTCCCTGGGGCTCCCTAAGGGATTCCGTCCGTCGGGCTTCTAGCCTGGGACAGGATGACCTTGAAGCCTCCAATAGACTCGAAGCTTATCCAGCTCCTCTTCTCTCCAACCCTGCCGATATATATATATATATATATATATATATATATATATATATATTTTTTTTTTTTTTTTTGCTTCCCCTTTCTTTTTGTTCTTTCATTAAGCTATGTCGATCCTCATTCACTGCAAATATGGATGCTGACGTAGCTCGAATGCTAGCCTAGGATCTCAAGACCCACAAAAGGAAAGGTGCAGTATCCTCAGGGGTGGCGAAGAGGGCAAGGGCAGAAGAGACCAGCTCGGCTGTGCCTGCCCAGGCGGCCATTGCCGTTGACACTCCCTCCGACGTTGAGCTCGCAGTCTCCCAGGCCTCTTCAAGGAGACCCCAGGATGAGGTTCCCGCTCCAGAGGCCTGGCCCGAAGAGGCACCGGAGGCCGAACGGAGAAGGAGAAAGAAGACATTGGCCCGCAAGAGCCGTAGCAGCAGGGCTGCCATCGAGGGGGTCGATGGCTCCGAAGAAGATCCGAGGGAAAATCCCTTCAACAATAGGGATCTAATAAAGAGATTGGTCAATGGGTGCATCCTGTCCGAGGTCGTCCACATGATTGTTTACACCGATCCTGAGCAGTGGGTCTGGGACTCTCTAGGGTCCTTTCTCGAGGTAGGTCAATTTACTCCTTTCTTCTTCTCACCTCTTTACTTAGTTTATTCCTTAGCTTTTATATTGACTCCCTGACTGCTCTTGCAGATTGGACACCAGCTCATCGCCAATATTGAGATGATGATCAATGCCAGGAAGGAGGCCGCCCAGGCGGAGGAAGGTCGCCTGGCCGAGGCCGCCCGCCTCAAAGAGAAGATCGCCGAAGTCGCGAGTCTCCAAGAGGCACTGCAGAAGGAGGGACAGACCTCGGCAGACTTGAGGGCCACCCTGGAGGAGGAAAGAAAGAAAGCAGAGGCTGAGGTCTCCAAGTTGAAGGTGCAGATCCCGTCCCTGGTCTCGAAAGCAATGGTCCGGGCAGTGGAGGAGTTCAAGACCTCCGAGATGAGGGATCTAAAGGTCGAGTTCGGCTAGGCCACCTTCATCAAGGGCTTCGAGCTCTGCTAAGAGAAGGTGGTCGGAAAGTTTCTCGAGCTGGACCTCGGCTTCCTGGATGAGGCATCCAATAATGAAGTTGGGCCTTCTGAAGCTGCTGTCGGTCTTCCTCCAGTCGGGACTTCCCGATTGCCACGGCTGCTGCGGTCGACCTTCTGAGGGCGTCGAGCTCCCCCATTTCTGGCCCAGAGGTCCGAAACCTCTAATTTTGTATTTTTTTTTTCTTTTGTAATTTTTTTTCATTCTCTTGTACGTAAGAACTATTTAATCAATGAAATCGGATTCTTCTTTACAGAGAGCTCCTCTTTTTTACTCTACATTCTTTTTCTTTTCATTTATTTTCTGGCACTGATTTGTGTTGTGGCAATCTTGTCTTCCAATGATAGTGCTCTGCCGAAGCTCTTTCCCTACCATAGGGGATTCCTCTGAAGTCGATGATCTGAAACCTCAGAAGGAAAGTTCATCGCCTAACGAAGAAATCACAGAAGCTGAATGACGAACTTCACCGGCTGACGAAGAGCCATTCAGAAGTCACTGCGGAGGCTGCTCACTTTCGGGACCTCCACAAAAAGGACTTCATGGACTACACCTGGAGGAAGGCTAACTTCGTGAAGGAGCTTGAGGAACTCCGAAATCATGCCAGCGACCAATCTTGGACTCAAGCTTCCAAGATCAGCTCCCTTGAGGTCGAGCTGATCGACCAGTTAAAGGGAGCTCGTCTTGGCTCACAACTCAGGCCGACCACGATCGAGACTGATCGAAGAAATTCTCCGACCTTCAGAAGCAGCTGCAAGACATCGAGATGAACTACAACATCTACCGAGTCGGCTGGTGCAGGCAAGTAGATGACTACCGAAAGAAGCTCAAGATGGTGATCGATGAGGTTGCCCGCCTTCAGAGGCAGTTGTCTGAGAGAGTCCAGGCCGTCTCTGCACAAGGCTCTGATGAGCTCTGCTCCTTGAGGGGGACCATGGAAGAACTGTCCGTGGTCCTTGGGCAGGAGAAGCCCGAACTATAGTGGCTGAAGATTCAGCTGGCCTACGAGCAGCAGGCGGTCAAGGATGCTGAGGCAGAGTCTGAGGTTCTAAGGAAGAGGCTTCGAAAGTCGGAGGGTGAAAGTCGATGGTTCCACCAAATATACCGGGAGATACTTTTAAGAAAGAATGAACTGGAAGAAGAAGTCGAAAACTTAAAGCAATCCCTGACAATGACTGGAACCGAGAGTTCAAAGTCGGAAGAAGCCGAGCTTCCTTAGAGCTTCTTTTACCTTTTGTTCTTCTATGTATTCTTTTTTTTTCTTGTCATTTTTTTTTTAGCCTTCAAAGGCTTTGTAATGCATACTTTACTAATGAAATGAAAAGAAATTTTCTCATTATCTTGTCTATTCTTGCTTTGAGTTGTTGTTTACTGAACTTCTTTCATCTTTTGTCTTGTTCGATGTCGACGTTGTTTGAAGGTTTCTGATCGTCGTCGTGTTGATTTGCTCTTTTTGCTCGTGATCGAAGGTCTTTTCGAGGCCACTCAAGTTTGACGCTTCCTCCCGGTGCTCAAGCTTGGGGGTCCGAACTTCTCGTTACCTTGAGAAAGTCGATTTTCTCCTGCCAGTGTTGGATTCCCTCTTAGACACTGAGGATTTTTGATAAGAGTCTCCTTCCTCATTAAGATGAGGTTTCTTGTGTCTTTGATATAGTTTGTTTTTCTCTTATCACTGGCGTGGCTCGTCACTTTTTCTTTTTTTCTCCTTTTTTTTTTTGTGTTCGAGTGAGGGTTTTTCCTCTGCTCTTAACGGGGTTGTAGGGGTGTAGAAAAGCCGTTGAGGAGGCTTTGCCCCTCATCTGATCTTGAACGACCAAGTCTTCATTTGTGTCAGGATGAGGTTCTCCTCCTGTTCCTGACACAGTCAATTTCAGCTCATGTTAGGATGAGATTTTTCTCTTGTTCTTAGCAGGGCTGTGGAGGCACGTACGGGCCGTTGCAAGGGCCTCTCCCCCCATTTGGTCTTTAAATAATTGGGCCTTCGATCTTGCTTATGTTAGGATGAGGTTCTCCTCCTGTTCCTAACATGGCTGTGGGGGCGTATAAGGGCCGTTGCAAGAGCTTCTCCCCCCATCTGGTCTCTAAATAATCGAGCCTTCGACTTTGCTCATGTTAGGACGAGGTTCTCCTCTTGTTCCTAACATGGCTGTGGGGGTACATAAGGGCCGTTGCAAGGGCCGCTCTCCCCATCTGATCTCTAAATAATCGGGCTTTCAACTTTGCTCATGTTAGGATGAGGTTCTCCTCTTGTTCCTAACATGGTTGTGGGGGCACATAAGGGCCGTTGCAAGGGCCTCTCCTCCCATCCGGTCTCTAAATAATCGGGCCTTCGACTTTGCTCATATTAGGATAAGGTTCTCCTCTTGTTCCTAACATGGCTGTGGGGGTATATAAGGGCCGTTGCAAGGGCCTCTCCCCCCATCCGGTCTCTAAATAACCAGGCCTTCAACTTTGCTCATGTTAAGATGAGGTTCTCCTCCGGTTCCTAACATGACCATGGGGGTGCATAAGGGCTGTTGCAAGGGCCTCTCCCCCCATCTGGTCTCTAAATAATTGGGCCTTCATTCATGTCAGGATGAGGTTTTCCTCTTATTCCTGACATGCTTAATTTGATTGTCTGAAAGAGCTACTCCCTGTCGTTACAAGCTCATGCCAAAAGAAAAGATATACGAATATGAAAGAAACTTTTATTTAAGGTAAAGTTATCGGTAATACATTCATAGATTTTTTGAATCTCATAGTCGTGGAAGGTCTGCTCCCCGTCGGGGTCCTCCAGAGATGGTGTTGATGATCCCGATTGGAGGTCGATATTCAAGCTGTTCCTCCCTCCTTGATGGCTCCGGTTGTGGTAGGGCCCTCGATCGATCTTCCCTACCTTCAGGCTGGCATTGAATGAATCTGTCGAGCCGACCTCATCTGATGAGCTCCTCGATCTTATCTCGGAGCTGAATACACTCCTCCATGTCGTGGCCGTAGTCACGATGATAGAGGCAGAACTTGTTAGGGTTGCACTTCCGGGGTGTGTGCACATCCTTTCCGACCTTGGCAGCTGCTCTCTGACCTCCATCAGTACTTGAGCTTTTGGAGCATTGAGGGGGGCGTAGCTGTGAAATCTTCTGTGGGAGAGCTCCGTCGAACCCTGTGGTCTGGGCTCCTCTGCCTACGAGCTCCGGGGGGAGTTCGGACATGCTTGTGTCCAGAGGGAGTTCGAGAACATGGTCGAGCTTCACTCGGCCCTTTTTCAACTACGAGCTTGCTAGAGTCACCTGCCTGCCGCTCTTTTGCGGCCTCCTTGTCCTTTAGCTTGAAGGCTTCCTCTGCTCGAGCATATCCTTCGGCCTGAGCCAGCAAATCAGCGAAGTCCCTGGGATACTTCTTTTCTAGAGAAAATAGAAGATCATTTTTTGAAGACCGCTCTTTAGGGTGGCCATTGCAACTGACTAGTCCATGTTCCGGACCTCCAATGTGGCGACGTTAAAATGGTTAACGTAAGTTCAGATGGAGTCTCCTTCCTTCTGCTTGATGTTAATGAGGGACTCCAAACCTCTTCGGGGATGTTGGCTGCTGACGAAATGAGCAACAAACTGGTGGCTCATCTGATCAAAGGAGAAGATAGTACTCGACTTCAATGCTGAGTACTAATTTCTTGCTGCTCCCTTCAAGGTAGATGAGAAAGCTCAGCACAGGATAGCATCTGGCGCACCATGGAGCAGCATCATTGTTCGGAAGGCCTCCAGGTGGTCAACCAGATCTGAGGTCCTGTTGTAGCTCTCGAATTGGGGGAGCTTGAAGTTTGGCAGGATTGGTTCTTGCATAATCATTTGAGAGAAAGGAGGGTCAGTACAGATGTCCTCACTGTAAGCAGTGGGAGCATGGCGGAGCTCTTCGATCCACCGATTCATCTCCTGAAATCTTTGATCCAGGAGGTCCTTTCGACTGCGAGTCTCGAGGGTCTTCTGAAAAAACGAGGTAGGGACCCTCCAGGGTGGAATCATGATCGGACGGAGGGCTCTCCCCTTCTGCTTCCCTTTTTCAAGGAAAATAGGGCGACTGGCCCAAGTGGCCCGCCCGATCGTCGAATTCTGAAACTCTGATGATGCTCTTTCCAGCCGCATAGATGCCTACGGCTACTGCTGTATGGCCTGCACTACTTCGATGAGGCTCCTGACCTGCTGAATCAGTAAGTCAAACTGCTCCATGCCGATTGTCGTTGCCGGAGGAGGAGGAGCCTGAAAAACTAAAGACGAGGTCGGAGCTTGCGGGTCTCGCTGAGATCTAGCCATGGAGGCCATGGATCGCCTAATGGATGCCTTTCGGGGAGGCATCAGGTGGAGATCTGGTAGGAGAAGAAGGAGAAAATATCGAAGAAGATGACCAAAGATAATCCCGTTGAATACTCCTTTAAGAATAAGGGTACTGCGAAGACACAGACGCCCTTCCTCTAGCGCCAATTCTGTTGGTGCAGAATTCCATCGACGTCGGAGAAACTGGAGTCGAGGGGATCGCGTCCGCGTTGGGACCTACAAGGAAAGTCTAAACCAGAGTTGGGGGTGCTCCGGCAAGACCTCCGATGCTCAAGTCAGTACTCTGCCTCAACAGAAATGGAGCACTCGAATGGGATTTTAGTAGAATTTCGAGATAGAGTTTAGAGCTTAGAGAAGAATGTATCTGGGGGTTCCTTTTTATAGACAGAGAGCGTAATCAATGGGACGTCTGATGGAGCAGAATAGCTCTCTATCTCAGCAGTCTAAGAGAGACTCGAATATTTTCGAGGTTACTGACAAGTCCACTATTGGTAGGTGCCTTGGGCGCTGATGCTGTAGGTGGAAGTCATCTGCTATAGAAGCTCGGATGGGGACTTCCTATTGGAGAAGTCCGGCAGGAGTCCGATTGCTAGAGAAGTCTATTTGGAATTTGCCTGATGTGGAAGCTCATCTGAAGATTGTCTGTCGAAGAGGTCCGATTTCATGAGGAATCCGGCAGAGGGTCGACCGACAGTGGAGTTTGGATGGCATTATGGAGGTTCGTCTGTTGGAGGAGTCTTGAGGACACTGGGGAAGGTCGAACATTGGAGGAGTCTGAAATTCAATTTTGTTGTAGAAGTTCGGACGGAGCCCGGCTCTTGTAGGAGTCTGAAAGGAGACCACTTAGTGTAGAAGCTCGGATGAAGACCGGTTGCCATGGAAGCTCGGATGGAGACTTCTTATTGTAGAAGTCCTGCTGCTGGAGAAGCTCGATCATTGACGAAGTCTAGAAGAAGTTCAAAATAGAAATCCGACTGGTGGAGCCCGTCTGTTGTAGAAGTTTGTCTGGGATCCATCCACTGTAGAAGTTCGGATAGAGTCCGACTCTTGTAGGAGCTCGGATGAAGTCCACTTGCAATAAAAGTTCAGAGTAGAGATCCGCTGGTGGAGCCTGTCTGTTGTAGAAATCATTTGGGATCCATCCACTATAGAAGTTCGGACGGAGTCCGGCTCTCGTAGGAGCTTGGATGAAATTCAAAAGGCGGTCAACCACCATAGAAACTTGAATGGAGTCTGGTTACTGTAGAAGTCCTGCTGTTAGAGAAGCTCGGACATTGATGAAGTCCGAAAGAAGTTCGGAGTAAGGTCGTTCGTGGCCGGAAGAAGTCTGGAAGAGATTCGGAGAATAGTCGATCACTGTAGAAAATCGGTTGATAGTGAAGCTCAGAAAGCATTTGGAGCAGCCCGGTAGATGAATGGAGGAGTTCATTATCGGAGAAGTCCGGATGGTATTATGGAAGCTCGAACGGTCGGGGGAGTTCAGAAAGATGCCGCATAAGGTCGGAAGCCGGAAGAGCCCTGGAAGGATCGGCCTTTTACGAACTTTGGCTGGGGTTATTTTATACCCAACAGGATAAAATCTCATTTGATATGGCATGTAAAGAATTTTTTTTGTGACAAAAAAATTTGAAAGGAATTGGCGTGCGCTAATTTTTGTCGGGTTTCTTTCTTGTCGCACAACTCTATCTCAATGCCCATCTAACCCTTTCTTTTGATTTGAATGGCGTAGATCGAAGGAGATAAGATCTTTTAGGGCATGAGGAAGAGGTTGGGAAAAAAGGATTTTGTTTTTATGTGACAAAATATTTTGGGTGTGAGGTTTTTTGCATGAAAGAAGTGGGCGACTTCTTTAGGAAATCACAACCTCTCAATGCCCCAACTATTCCTCCTCCTTCCTTACATCTCGAATGCCAAGATCTGATGGTGATCAGATCTAAGAGAAAAAAGAAAGAGAAGAAAAGAAGAAGAAATATTCTTCTTTCCTCCTTGGTGATCTGGTTTAGATCCTATTGGATCTACGTAAAAGAGTTGGTGCAGCGATCTTTTTCTTTGAGATCTAGAAGAAGAGATATAAATCCAAGGCTAAAGAGCGAGATCTGTAAGGTGCTAGCACACTGATGATCTTGATGCTCTAATCAAATATTTCTATGTGGATACCAGTAGAGGTCGGATATGAGCATGGCTATGATCGAAACCTCGAACATCCGCAGGATCTGAAGTATGGAGATCTGATCTTTGTTTTTTTTTGCTGACGTTTGTTTTTCTTTTTAGATTTTAGATCAAGGTAACATGTTCATGTCAAGATCTTAAGTATGATTTTTAGATTAGATCTGATATGTGAAATAAATTAAAATATTTTATTTTATTTATTTTCACTACATAAAATTTTAAAAATATTTTAAACTACATGTACGAAACCATAGCAATTTCTAACACATACTTGTTTGGCCTCTATGGGTCTCGATCAGGATCAACCTCGAATCAATCTTCTTGTAGTAGATCTTTCTTCTCTAAGTAGGATCTCAGTCCTTCGGAACCTTGATCAAGCCTTTGATCTAGACTACAGAATCAACTCTTTCATTTGCAGCCTTTTCTCTTCGTTCTTCGCTGTACATGAATAACTCCTAAACTCTTGGCATGTAAAAAGGTGGGACACCTAACCTTTCGATGTGGGAAAGAGAAGAGGGAGAGGGTGAGGTGTGGAGAAGGGAGAGGGTGAGAGATCTGATTTTTAGTCAACTAAAAACTAACTTTTAAAACCCTAGGAGACCTTCTCTTTATATAGGCCTTTTCCTGATTCAAAAGAGGAATCCAATTAACTTAAAATGGTACATCCTTATCTCATAAGAAAATCTACCATTTTAATCTGATTTTTTTATCAATAAACCCAAACATAATTGGTATATTAGCATCCTCCTTTAGCAAGAATATGGGGCGCCCCAATCAGATATGGAAATCTGAATGGGCACCCATAGAATACAGGGTAGGTGGTTGGGGCAGCAAACCTTGGCACCCCATTCTAGGGTTTTTATTCAAGAAAGGGGGCATGGCTCCTCTCTCTCTCCTCCACACCATGCCACAAGAGGGGGCGGGCCCCTCTTGCATTATCCAAGGGATTGGCGCCCCTTGGTCCTGCCATAAAGGGAGGTAGGCGCCACCCTTCTTTCCAATTATTCCACACACACATTAAGAGATAATGAGTAGATAATGATGAGATAATGAGAAGATAATTTAGCCAACTAATTGACTTAATCCAATCCTTTTGGGCTTATAATTAGGAGTCTAATTAAATTCAAATGGATTTAGGTTACATTCAAGACTATGGACTTGATCCAATCGAAGTCCCGAGAAGAATTAGGTTTAACCATGTACTAGCATGGTTCTCTTAAACCTAATAAGATTTCAATAAATACTAATCCAATTGAAACTTCATAAGCTCAATTGACAAATTCAAGATTAAATCTCTTAACGTATGACCTCATAGGCTTCATTCTATCTATTAGTGAGATATATTGTGATCTCCATCATAATATCATTGAAATTCTTTTTGATGGATTGGAACATTTTCAATTCTACCCTTCGAGGGTCATCGATCAACAAGATGATATCCGATGAATCCCACAATCTACTAGTGACACCTAGCAGTATGTAGTGGTAACCTAGTAGAATAAAAGTATGAATCTTAAAGTGTAGTTATCGTATAATTCAGTCCTTCTATCATGAGTTCTGACTTGATGGAGATCATAGAAAATTTGTCAGACCCTATCGTTAGTCATATGCTAGATTGGCTCAACTTGAGTTCATATGTGAATCTCGTGAAAACTCCTTTTCAGTATTCACACTTATTTTGATGAAAGACTTTCTGAATTCAATCTCGTAAATTGCATAGGACTTTTTCTTTTCTACTAAGATCGATAGATTTCTTCTAGGTGCATCATATTCCAAACAACGAACCTGAACCTACTATAGTCAACATATATAGCAAGGATCTGAATAGTTAGGGACCAATAAAATGTACAGTCGAACTCAGTAGTCTCGCTGTGAATAGTCAATGCACCATTACAGCATCAAGAAGGCCACTGACGAGTGAGTAGACATCTATGTAGTTTCTGATGTTGGTTATGCTCAGTGTAAGTTATTCTTTAACAACCACCCACACCGTCCCCCTAATATCCTTACATTGCAGACCTGAGACTCATCTGCCCATAAAAGAGGTAAACTGTATATCGATCTTGAATGGATTGATCACTATCCTCAGTGACAATCCTTTGATCAGGAGCATTTAGAAATTAACCACTAATTAATATATGTCTCAAATTCTCAACACATTAAGAATATATAAAAATCATCTTTGTTAATTTTTAGGATAAATCATGGACACATAAATATGAATGGAATGAAAAAGCTCTTTATTGATAATAAAAAATTATAAGTACATATTTGAGCCTTGGAATTATAAAATATGTCAGCCAACAATTGACTCCTAGGGTACAAATCTAACAAACTCCTACTTGACCTAAAATCAATTGGCTATATACCTAAGACGCATCTTCTCAAGGTGAGCTTCGATCTTCTGTTGGCTGAGAGGCTTGATCAGTGGGTCCATCACATTTAGCGTGGAGTTGACTTTCTGCATCTCGATGAACTTCTTCTCGAGGTATTCGTGTATAATGTGAAACCTGTTGATGAACGTAGGTGATTTTATGCATGTATTTTGAAATTTTTTCGAATAAATTATAATAGAAGATAATTAGATTAATTAAATAAATCTAGCATGCATATAATCTAATCATCAAATTAATCTATTCTAAAATTTATGACATGAAATGTTGCATATAAAATCTAAAAAATACTAATGATAAAATCAGCATACATGCATGCGAGCAGTAGATCATATCGACTTCTAATCTGAGTTCAGAACTCGATACCTTTACACGGATCGATGATCATCACTACTGAGAGATATAGTAAAGAGAGTCCTCACTGGTTGCTCATAGCTGCACACACATCCGACCTCTATGGGAAGTCCACTCGAAGCTCCGATCTGATCGGTCTTCTCGGGAGTGCTAGCTGGCGCGATGA
Organism: Elaeis guineensis; assembly: GCF_000442705.2. Classification (NCBI taxonomy): domain Eukaryota; kingdom Viridiplantae; phylum Streptophyta; class Magnoliopsida; order Arecales; family Arecaceae; genus Elaeis; species Elaeis guineensis. The sequence goes on from NC_026001.2 coordinate 60,096,712, forward strand.
CCTTCTTCTTCGCTGATCTAGATCTTTTTCTTCAAATCTTTGGAACCTTTCTAGAGGTTGAAGATGATCATCTAGAGGAGATGAGAATGTCAAAGAAGAAAGGAGAAGAAAAAATTTTCTCTCATATTTTTTTCTTTTCCCAAAACCTAAGGACTAAACCCTAGGTTTTTTATCTTGCACTCACCCAAGAGAAGAGAACTCTTCTCTCCCTTTTTCATGCCATAAACTCGCACAACAAGACCCTCACCATGAAGAGCTATTTATCTTCTCTATTACATGCACAAAGGAAAAAATAAAGACCTTTTATTTTGGCATGTAAGAGGTGGGGTGAAGAGTCCTAAGGATCTTGGACTCTTATCAAGATGTGTCGCCCTTCTCATCAATTCACACCCAAAAGGAAATATGGGATGCTCCCATATATTTTTCATGGTAAAACTAATTTCTTTCTAATTTCTCACACCCCATATCTCTTTATTTGTCACACAAAATCAAGTGGATAAAGGGTGTGACGTGTGGACTTAGAGATAATGTCAAACACTGTCTATATATGGTTACCAATTTCAAATCATATTTGAACCTTCCACAAAAATCAGATATTACCCATACATGGATGTGAGAAAGGAGGGTGAGAGGGCTTCATTGCATGGAGAAAATTTCATGCAAAAACTCTTTTGGCATGATGAAGAATGGCATCAAAATTGGAGGCGCATGGGGAGAAGGAGAGTCCAATCCTATATGGACTCTTGTTTCCTTATTTGAATCCCAACCAAATCATATTTGGTTTAGCCCAAATAAAATATATGAAATCTAATCTAATTAGGTCCATAAATCTTGAATCAAATCATAATCAAATTAGAAATTGATTAAACTAAAGTTCTGATCAAATCAGGGACAATTCTTCCTTAGCGATTAGGTCATCTCATAACCTAATCGGATCAAATCTAATTGAATTCAATTCAATTAGATTTTTTTTAATCCTCTTTACTCAATCAAATTAAGCTAATTAGTAATCTAATTATTAACTAATTCTTTATTAATTCATTAATATTTGATAAATTAATTTATTATAACTTTTGCATAAGGTTAACCATCAATTGAATTGACGATTAAGCCCTTGAACAATTCTCAATCGTTGATCTGCCACATGATCAGTCAAAAATTTTTTTTGAGTCTGACTCCATAGGTTCGAACCTAAATCGATAGCATAGAGATAACATTCTAAATCAATCAATGTAACCATCTAGCAATAGTGACTCGACGTCCGAATAGGTCAAATGAAGGCGAAGCAACATTCAAGAACTTATTGACATATAGTTACTGTATAATTCATCCCTTTGGTCCTAATACTTGAGGATGAGCTAGGATTTAACTATTAATCCTAGATAAGTCATCCATATTTTATTTTAATCTTTTTTAAATCCATCACATGGATTATCTGGACTCAAGTTTTGCTAAATTGAAATATATTGATACATTAACTCCTACTAATTCGAGGGATCAATTCTATCTTAACTCATGCACTGACTTACAAGTACTTGACTGTATCCAAAAACTTGCATTATTGAATTAAAAACTCAATTAGTCTGGCACCAAAGTATAGTGACTTGCTTGCAAGTCACTATGGTAATCTCAGATCAGAGGGACACTTATACTCATATCCTTCGCGAGCTATCCTTGACAGCAGAGTGCTCCATAGTTGGTCGCATTCAGTGACGATGTACTCCTACATCTCACCTGTATACCATATCAGTGTCTCTATACTATTTGGTTATGATGACAATCAATGCATATGGCACACAACGACCTACACTTGATATTGCTATCATCCTAGTAATAGCGTATCGTTTGGTCGCGAACTAATTTAAGGATTATACGATAAATCTTTCTTTATTGATCAAAGTAATCCTAAGGATTTCATCACAATATAGAAGTTCATTAGAAGATATAATATTGTGATGACTAAGACCAAATAACTTTTATTATCTATTAATTCATATACGTTTATAATTAGCATAATCGTCAAACGATTGGCTCTAGGACATATTTTCCAACAACTCTCATTTGGACTAAAGCCAATCAGTATAGTATCATATACCTATCTTTGATTTATCATCTCAGAACTCTTAGATACCGAGACTTTAGTAAATAGGTTGGTCAAGTTCTCCTTTCCATCGATCTTCTAAAGATTGATGTCACCTTAATAGATTTTTCGAATAAGGTGGTAGCTATGCAAAATGCCTAGTATGCTAAAGAGACTTTGACTCCTTTGCATGAGCTATGGCTCTGGTGCTATATAATATAGCAGGACCATCATCGGAGGGTGCCACTCCTAGCTTGCCAGTGAACCTGTACAATCATATAGCTTCTTTGCAAGCATCGAATGCTGCAATGCATTCTACCTCACAATTTGAATTTGGCTATATTGCTCTGCTTGGAACCTTTCCAGCAGATTGCTTGATTATTTAGGATAAAGATATATTCTGACATATTCTTACTATTATTATATCCAACTAAAAATTAAAATCAAATTTCATAAGTTTTAAGTCAAATTTTTTATAATCGAGTCACCGATCCTTAGTATTTCTCAAATACTTAAGGATGACCATTCAGTAATTCTCACTCGAATCTTTCAAGTATCCACTTACTATTCTAGTGTGTATACCATATCCAATCTTATACATGATGTACATGATAGTAAAAGAATAATGTCCTACAAGCCAATCGCAAATGAGATGTGATAGGATATTTTTGTAATTTATCTTTCAAACTCATATAAATTGATATTTTATTATTAATAAAATAGATATTTTTGATTTATTATATACTGTATCTTATTAATTTTAAGATTATAATGAACCCCATAGGTCTGGATAATAGTTTTAGGGCCATGATGAGATCACGCCAGTGAGATCGAATTCCTCGTTAGTCCTAATCTAAAACATTCCTAGTCATTGGTATATTGAGTTAGAAATCAATGATACCAGTAACACTGGCGTGTCCTATGTATGCTCAAAAATAAAGGTGGTTGATCTCACAACTACTTGTATGGTGACACTAAGACAAAAATATGAGTGCTCATTAGAGAATGATTTCACTGAATTGACCTATGAAAAAATATCAGATGGAGTCTTACTTACATGTCAACTAATAATTCTCTAGTGGGAGTTGCGTAAGTGATCCTTAGACCTGAGGTCACCATGGTACCTTGTGTATATGGATCCATATTTTGGTTCACTATCTAGCTTAGTTCTTTAATCATTGTATGGGGTATTTTGGATATGGTGAAGTATGCATGAATGTTGTATGTGATCAATAAGGATCAATCACTCCTGATAAAGGGAGCAAACATCTTATGTGATCTCATAGGACGATGATTCTAGAAGTCTTTGGCCAAAGCAGCATGATAATTAAAATTTTTTTTTTAATATATCATCAACTAAATCATCACTTTCTAATCGAGATACATAATGATAAGTGATTGGGTTTGATATATTTTCATTCCCACAGCTCATCTGAGATATTGTTTGACTGAAGGATTGAATTACATGGAAACTTACCATGAAGGATATTTTGATAATTTTTTATCAAAATTTTAAATTTTTTGGATAGTCACGATATATTGCTAGACATCAATCATGACTTATAAACTTAATAAAATTAAAAAAATTTAATTTTGAAATTAATTTAGAAAAGTCCAAGTTGATTGGGACTATTCAGGTGACCTAATCTCATCAGATTAAGGTTACATCGAAAGTCCGGATCTACTGCTGGCTAGATTTGGAACCCAATAGGTCATACACTTTGGGATTTGACTTTGGTCTGATTTAATTAGAGTTTAATATAAATTCTATGGGTTAATTTGATATGCTAGCATATTGTATTAAACTAAGTTTCCAAATTGGTTTAGATCAAAGTGTTTGAGCTAATCTAGACCAGTTGGCTTTGACCTAATGGGATTGGGTCAATTTTAATTGGATCTTTATCTAACTTGAATCAATTTCAAGTGAAGAAGGAGTCCTCAATGTCCACTATAAGATATAGCAAAAAATAAATGCCGCCCACCTTAAGTTGGCATGTGAAGTGGAGAGTCCTTAATGAAGGCTCTCAACTATTACATGTTACCTTAAATTCTTGATCAGTTCTCCTATGACTTGATACTAAATTTAATTAGATATTTTATGGCATGTAGAAGACTAAGAGTTTTTCTACTCCAAATATTTGAATCACTAAAAATTTAGTCGATGAATTTATTTGGTGCATGGGAAGTTGGAGCGCCAAAGGTTGGCACCCTATGGTCTCATGTGACATCCTTTGATCCCCTATTTTTAAGAGATGCCCTAGATGGTTTCTAGTAGTGATTTTTGGCTGAGACCAAGAGGGGGGATGTGATAAATATAATAAAAAATTTGAAAAAATTTTAAGAAAAAAAAGAGAGAATTTTGAGTGGCAAAAGTTGCTACTAAGGTGGTGAGATTTTCAGCAAGTGTTGCTTGAGTGCCCTAGGATTTGATTTTTTTATATGTTAGAGTCAAAAATTAAATTATAGATTGTATAATATCTGAAGAGTGTCTTCTTGGTGTCATTCTACTAGTGAGATTGAAAGCAACTAGATTTTGGTGCGATCGTGATGCAAGTTCGAAGCTGGCAGTATTCTTGAGAAGACAAGGCTGCGGTAGCGCACCGATTGGGAAGGACCTTGGTCAACTTTTATGTGGATCACCATTGGAGGACTTCTACCTTAGGGTCTTGTGGAGAACACCAACATGCCATTTTTTAATATTGATTAAAGTATAATTTTCTATCTCTTTGCATGCTTGAATTTGCTTTGATCATGATCGACAAAGTGATTCTTGGGTTTTGGGTTCGGCTCGATAGTTTTATTTGATAAGGCTATTGATTTATTTGTTTTAAAATTTTTGAAAATTATTTTTTACTACATGATCAAAATCCAACAATGATATCAGAGCCACCTTTGTCTGCTTTGATCAAACAAGTGTAATATTTGTGGATAGAATCATTCTTGTGCATATCTTGTCAAAAAATTTTTGCATTGATTTATAGCATCAATCCTTTAAAATCAAAAATTATTTTTGATTTTATATATTTCATGATACATAATTTTAATTTTTAAATTATTAATTTATTATAATTTTGAAATTTGTATTATCATGGTTGTATGATGCTCAAATTGATGCATTGTTAAGGGTGCAAAGCATGCCTAATATGATTAGGGTTTGGTATTTTTCTTTGATATGCTTGATATATATTTTGATTTTCATTACACCCTTATATAATTTTAGTATGTCATATGAGTGCTATTTAGAATAGTAGAAGCATATGAAATTGCATAATTTATAGTGTACATTTTGTGGTTGTAGTTAGAGTATGCTGAGACCAGTTTAAAGTCTCTCGTAAAAAATTATATCAAGTTGTAACATCGGGATTCATTGTATTAATCAAAAGTCAAATTCTTAAGATCAATTGGTGTCGAGAAAAGTGTCAAAGATGATTTTCTAATTAGATCCATATACTGGCTTGACCAACTCTGTTGGTGTCTAGAAAAGCTACGGAGAGCCTCCCACTTACTTACCTGGTCAATTTGATCTTGTTGATTTTTGAACTTAGATTGATTAGTGATGTAGACATTACAAGGGCCTTCCTTCAAACTTGGTCGATAGATTATGTCAAGATCTTAGTGAGCTTGTTGTGCTATCCACAAGGCTTACTATAAAAATTAACATGATGTTGATCAAGTGCATATTTATGCTATGGTATATTTGAATGGTATTGGTTTGTTGTGCTATCCACAAGGGCAGTATTGTTTAAGTATGACCATATAAGATTTAAGGGTCAACTTAACTAGAACACTATAGTTTGTTATGCTATCCACAAGACTATATGTTCTCTAGAGGTCAGAGTGAATGATGTTGAGAATTGTAAAGGTATAATTGGTAAAGAGTTACTTACTCTTGAACTCATAAATGCTTGTTGTGCTATCCACAAGGTGTTTGTGAGGAATAGGGATATCAACCCCACTAAAAAATATTAGAATATTTTTCGATTTTCATACTTGAGGGCTATGAAGTTTGATAAAATAGTGGGAGACACAATTAGATAAAAGTCCTAGTCTAGTTGTGCATGTCATCATGAGTTATCCACTTATATTATGTTCTTGTTGTTGTAGATTAACTACCACATGGCATCCTCACTTTCACTTAGAGGTATCCTAGATGCAAACAAATTAACTGGATCTAACTATGTCAATTGGTTAAGAAACTTGAGAATTATTCTCACTCAGGAGAAAGTCTCCTACATTCTGGATATACCTACTCCAGATTCTCTTGGGTAAGATGCTTCTGAGGAGGATAAGACCGCATACAAGATGTGGAAAGATGACAGTGTGATTGTCAAATGTATCATGCTTGCCTCAATGAGCAATGAGTTTCAAAGGTAGCATGAGGATATGGACATTCCCTCTATTCTTCTTAATCTTAAGGAGCTATATGAGAAACAAAGTCAGACTACTCGATATGAGATATCGAAGTTGTTAGATGTGTGCCCTAGATGCCAGATTGGCTGACACATTCCTATACAAATGTAAGGGCAAATTTATAATTTTGGCTATAAATGAATAAAAGGATTATTCTACTATCATATTGTGTACATTATGTCTGTGATACATCCTTTAAGTTAGTAAAAATGTTAATTCATATTTTTAAGAGTTGAAAATTTAAGGCATGAATTTACATAACTAACTCATAAATAGCTCCTGACCATAGGATCATCACGAGGATGGTGATCGATCTGGAAGGTTGGTGTACGATCACTTTTCTGGGATAGATGTGTCTTGAGTCTATGATGTGGAGACATCAGAGTGAGAGTACAAGTATTCATTAAGAATAAGAGTACTGAGCGTGACCATCTCGAGTAGTCATAAGGAAGTCTACCTTCTCGTCGATGACTAGCTCGATGCTGCAGCTGTGTGTCTAGTTCTTTGACCTGAGGTACATCGACAGTTCACCTTGAGTGTGTTATAGTTTGACTACACTATAACTCAATCTTCTAGCCATTTAGAACTCTGAGGTATATGTTGGCTATAGCATATTCATTGTAGGAATCAGATTGCACCAAGATGGGATCTATCAACCTCGGTAGATGAGAGGAGTAGTCCTATGATGATCGAAAGATCGAGTCCTTAAGCCCATGGCCATGGTAGTGTGAAATAATGAAAAAGAGTTTTTTATTAGAATTTCACATCAGACTCAGATCGATCGATTGATTTATATGACTGATGTTGGGTTTGACAAGTTCACCTTAACCTGAATTCAGTCGGGACCATGATAGAAGAACTCAATCACATAGGTAGCTGCACCAAGAGGTTCGTCTTTATTTCTGATGGGTTGTCACCATATACTGCTAGGTGTCACTAGTAGATTTTGGGAGCAATTAGAATGATCTTGATGATCGATCATTCTAATTGTCTGAAACAGAAGAGTTCTGGCCCATTGAAAGGAGTTTTGATGATGTCGATGATGAGATCACGACATGTCTCATTACCATACGAAAATAAACCTAACTGAGTCACACAAACAAGAGTTAGGATTTGGATATCATCAATTGAGCTAGCCCAGTTTAATTGATTTGGATTAGATCCAATTAGGTTCAAGAAAATCGGGCTAACACACAATTGAGCCTAACTTTCTCCTCGTGTAATCTTTTCTATCTCGACTGAGCCAAATATGATTTGACTCACCCAAAAAATCTTGAGAAGGTTTCTCTCAGTCTGACTGGAGTCAGTCCAGCTCAGAAAGGACTTATCTTAATTCATGAGATGAATTTAAGACAACACCTGTCACCTACCATTTCCGTTTTAGGACATTGGTCAAACGTTGACCCATGGACCTTGGACTGAAGGCCACTTGGCAAGAGGTCATTGGAGAGTTTTTATGGAGTGTCCATCTACTAAATTAGCCCTCAAGGTGAGCACCATATTCTGTTGGGCATGCACCCCAAGTGGATAAGGATAGAGTCCCATGAGATGAGGACTCTGATCCTTGATTAACTTGGACTGTGGGGCGCAAATCTCACTGTGCTTATCCAATGTTGGCACCAACAGTAGGAGGGATTGTGGGGATTCTTATCTGATATTATCAGATGATATCACTCCATAATCAAAATTTTTTCAGAATTAATTAGAATTTTTTGATTGGTCGAATGATGTGGCACTGCATGGCACAGCAGGGTCTATTTAAACCCTATCTGCGCCTAGGGTTTTGAGACTCTATGCAATAACCAGCAAAAGCCTAAATTCTCTCAACTTCTCTATGGCCCCTCTGCTCCTCTCCTCCCCTCTTCACGTCCAAGAGGTTGGGCATCCATCTGGTGCTTGTCCAAGGCGTGGTGGCTTCCTGATTAGAAGGCTGCAGAGATTTATCGAGAAGCTGCTGCTCCAGCTTCAGAAGATCTTTTGAAGATCTTTCAGATTAGATCCAGATATAATTTTTGGAGCAAAGATTCATGAGGAGAAGATAATCTAAATCATACTTAAGTGGATACTGATAGAGGCCAGGTGACTGTGTGGCTATTTTAGAACCTTGGGCATTGCTGCGATCATCTACAGGGTAATCTAGTTACCCTAGAGGTATTTCTCTATTCCTCATATTTTTAGATTTAATTTTAAATTTAATATTAGATAATAAAAATTAAATCTAATAGATCTTAGATCCAAAATATCATAGAATAATTTTTTTAAAAAATATTCCATGCCAGATCTCATTAGATCTGGAAGATCCTACAAGGAAAAAGCTGGTTTTTCCTTCAACTAGTATCAGAGCCAGGTTGATGGCTCTATTTCAGATCTAATTTAGATCTAATTTTTATTTTTATTTATTTAATATTAATGGATTTTAGATGTCACATCAGATATGATAGGATCTAAAATCAAAAAATTTAAAATTAAATCTAAGTAGATCTAACATGTATGAGATGCATGACTAGACTAGGAATAGTTTAAACTATGAATAGTCTTGAAGTTTTATGTTTTAATGTGATTAAAATATAAATTAGATCTAATTTATTCTTTAATTTTTTGATATTATAAATATTATATTCAAATCAAAAAATAAAAATAAAATTTAATTAATTCATAAGATTGATCTGCTGCATGTCTAGACTAGTTGTAGAATTATTCTAGTAACTGTCTAGAATAGATTTCATATTGAATAGTTTAATTTAAATCTTATTTTTTAGATATTATATGTGATGTATCAGATCTGAAAGCATGCTAATTAGATCAGATTTTAATACATGAGATGTATGCAAAGCATCTATAAGTTAGATCTGAAATTATATATGTGATATGTAACTTAGATCAAACTAGTTTTGTAGTTAAATTAATATTTTTGATTAAGGTGTTCCTCATGGCCGTCCGGTCATAAGAACAAAGTAAGGTTTAAGACCCTCTCCTCCCATTCAATGGAATGTTCTTATGGCATGTAAGAGTGCTGCACGTTCATCATTAATCAAAAATCAAAATTTACATTTCTGTAAAACCCTAGATCCTGAAATCTTAGGATTTATTTACATATTTTATTTATGAACCCAAGACTTAATTAATGAATTAAGCTTATGAAATTAAGTTAGGTCTAAAATTGAGAATTTCAGATCTAAGTCATTTTCATAAAATTGGGTTTGGGCTTGGGTAGCTCAATTTGGTCTAGCGGTTGATCAAACCGAATCAAAAGTTGGTTAGGTGGGATCATGAAAGCTAATAATTGATCAACCTAATAGGATTAAGTCTAGGTCAAGGTCGAATCACATTTAGATGGGACTCGATCAAGTTAAGACCTAATTTAGCTCAGTGGTTAGAGCCTGGATTGTAGACTAACCCAATTGGTTCTGATTTGACAATTTGATGTCTAAGGTAAGTTGGGCAGATATGACTGACTAGTTTTTAATTGGAACCTACTCGACTCGAATGCGTTCTTGTCAAGTTAATGGCATATCCCTCCCATCGGTCTCACTTACTTGGCCATATGTGTCAATCCAATTCTGATTTGAGATGGCTAACAATTCGAGCTAACCATGTCACTAGGTTAGTCATAGTGGTTATGACTATGCCAAGTCAAGTTTAATGAGACCTAAATCAAATCTTCCTAAGAAAATATTAAGTCTAAGGTCTTCCACCATTGTGGATGTGCGGGTCCTTCCCGGGGTTGATTGTTCATGACTGGTTACAGTAGCTCGTTGCATCGGGAAGATGCAACCATGTCCATTAGGCAAATGGGTTGTGCTCAATATTTCAAATACAGTGAGGGATCCAATCAGGAATCTAATTCATGCAAATGGTGGGTCTGACTTAACTAAGAAGTGGAGCAGTATTTGGGTACGGTGAGCTTCATGAATTAGAGATCAAGTTTTGGGTGCACCATGATTAGAGAATCATTGGACAAGAGTTGTCCACTCATCGGTTGACCCATCACCAATAACTGTTAGGTAAGATGGTGAGCCAGTCGGTGAGACCACACCACCCACTAAAAATTACTAATCATAGAGATTTTCACATCTCTACCTAGTGAGTGTAGGGATCTGAGAAAATAGTGGGAGCCTAATATGTTTAAAAATGAAATCCCTAAACAAATTGGTTAAGTCTGATTACAAAATCTAACTAGAAATTTTTGACTCTCTACAGGAAACATATCTGCGTCCAACCTCCTTACCAAAATACTAGACACCCACAGATTGACTGGACTAATTTCAAGGACTAGTTGAGGAACTACAGAATTATTCTGGGTTTTAGAAATTGACTCATGTCTTGGACCAGGACTCACCTGCCATACCAGCACGTCCGACTGCTGAACAAAGAGCATCTCTGAAAAAGTGGATGGATGACGATAACAAAGCTAGGTACTACATGTTGGGTGCCATGTCTGATGACTTGCAATGCCAGCATGAGAATATTATGACTACCCGCCAAATATTGGCTCACCTACAAGAGTTGTTTGGTGAACAAAGTCATACAGCTAAGTATCAAGTCTGTCGAAGGCTTTTTAAGGCTAAAATACGTGATGGACAGTCAGTCCAAGATCATTGTTTGTCAATGATCAAGGACCTTGAGGAGCTTGAGAAGCTCGATGTTATCTTAGACAGGGATTTTCAGATTGATGTGATCCTTCAATCCTTGTTTGATGCATATGGTCAATTCATCATGAACTTCCATATGCATAAGATGCAGTGTACCTTAGCTGAGTTAATGAACATGTTGGTTATGACTGAGCTTTCTTTGAAGGGTTTAAAAGGCTCAGTCCTTATTGTGGAGTGGAATTCTTCAAAGAGAAAGTCTTTTGAAAAGAAGAAGAAGTCTGTGAAGAAGCAGAAAGTAGATGGGAAGAAGAAGAAGACGGAATTGAAGAAGAAGGCTGCTGAAAAGGGAAAATATTTTTACTGTAATTTAGATGGCCATTGGAAGCGAAACTGTCCTCAGTACCTGGCCACCCTAAAGAACAAGAAGGATGGTCCTTCTGGAGGAATGCTCGTTATAGAATCTAATCTTATGGTTTCCTCTGCATCCAGTTGGGTACTTGACTCTGGTTCTAGTGCTCATTTGTGCACTTCTATGCAGGATCTTGAGGAAAGCAGGAAGCTGAGGGATGGGGATATGATCCTATGCATCAGGAATGGGGCAAGAGTTGTTGCTATGGCCATGGAAACTTACCCTCTGCGATTACCGTTAGGATTAGATTTAGTTCTTAGAGATTGTTATTATGTGCCTGCAGCAAGTAGGAATTTGATTTTTGTTTCATGTTTAGCACAAGAAGCCTATATGATTAGCTTTCATAAGAACCATTATAACATATTTTATAAAAATAATAAAGTTGCAAATGGTTTTCTTATTAATGGTCTCTATCAGCTACATATTGATGTATCTGTATTTTATATCAAGCAAAATATGAATGCCATGGGAATTAAAAGGCCTGGAGATAGTCTAAATGATAGGTATCTGTGGCACCTAAGGCTAGGTCATATAGCGGAAGACAGAGTTAACAAATTGGAGAAATTCGGGCTATTGAGTCCGTTGACTTTTGAGTCATATCCAGTTTGTGAATCATGCCTTCAAGGCAAAATGACCAAGCTCCCTTTTAGAGGACATAGGGAAAGGGCCCAGACCTACTTGCCCTAGTACATATAGATGTGTGTGGCCCATTTGATGTGCCGGCTAGAGGCAACTATGTCTACTTCATTACCTTCACTGATAATATGTTTAGGTACGAGTATGTGTTTCTAATGAAACACAAGTCTGAAGCCTTTGAAAAGTTTAAAGAATTCAGACATGAGATAGAAAAATAAACAGAAAAGCCCATTAAGGTTCTTCGATCAGATCAAGGAGGTGAATACCTTAGTCGAAAGTTCCTAGACTATCTTAAGGATAATGACATAGTCTCTCAATGGACTCTAGCTGGAACACCACAACTCAACAAGATTTTAGAACAGAGGAACCGAACCCTATTAGATATGGTCCGTTCCATGATGAGCTTCACGGACCTCCCTGAGTTTTTTGGGGACATTATCTCATGATAGCAATATATGTATTGAATAGGGTTCCCTCTAAAACTATTCCTACCACACTGTATAAGATAAGGCATGGTAAGAAGCCAAGTCTGAGTCATCTCAGAATTTGGGATTGTCTGGCTCATGTCAAGAGACAGCAGGCGAACAAGTTAGAGTTCAGGTCTTTTAGAGCTCGGTTCATAGGATATCCCAAAGAGTCATTAGGATACTATTTCTATATTCCAGAAGATCACAATGTGATTGTGAATCGACATGCTATTTTTTTTTAAAAATAGTTTATTCAAGATGGTGGCATCGGAAGAATAATTAAGCTCAAAGAGAATGTCTCCCAAGAGCAACGAGCTAAGGAACCTGAGGAACCAAATCAATTAGAACCAGTCCTAACACAACCTCTTCCACCTCATAGATCGACTAGGGTTTTCTGTCCTCCTAAAAGGTACTTAGGTACCATACAAGAGGAAGTAGAGGAAATGTTCCTCACGGGAAATGGGACTCATGGTGATGACCCCAAGACCTATGACGAGACGATATCAGATATCGACTCTAAGAAATGGTTAGAGGCAATGAGATCAGAAATTGACTTGATACACTCAAACCAAGTCTGGACCTTGGTAGATCCACTTGAAGGTATTGTACCTATTAGGTGTAAATGGCCTTCAAGAGAAAGATAGGTGTAGATGAGAATGTGGAGACATTCAAGGCTAGGCTCGTAGCGAAAGGTTATAGTCAGCGCGAAGGCATTAACTATCAAGATATCTTTTTGCCCGTAGCCATGCTAAAATCCATCCACACATTACTTGCTGTTGCAGCCTATTTCGATTATGAAATATGGCAGATGGATGTGAAAATGCATTCTTAAATGGATATTTTGAGGAAGATATCTATATGGAACAACCATTTGATTTCACATCCAGTGATGATGATCACAAGATCTGCAAGCTGTAAAGGTCTATTTATGGACTTAAGCAAGCATCTCGAAGCTGGAATACTCGTTTCAATGATGTGATCAAAATATTTGGTTTCATCAAGAACGAGGAGGAACCATGTGTGTTCAAGAAGGTCAGTGGAAGCGTAGTTGTCTTTCTCATACTGTACGTAGATGACATCCTCCTGATTGGGAATGATATTTTCATGTTGACCTCAGTCAAAATATGGTTGTCTAAGGAGTTCTTTATGAAAGATCTAGGAGAGGCATCCTTTATACTGGGTATTAAGGTCTATAGAGATAAACTAAATAGGATGCTGGGACTCTCACAGAAGATGTACATAGAAGAGGTGCTAAAAAGGTTTAGCATGCAAAACTCCAAAAGAGATTTAATACCTTTTAGACATGGCAATCATCTCTCCAAGAAGATGTGCCCTAGCACACCTGAGGAAATTGAATGCATGAGCAAGATCCCTTATGCTTCTGCAATAGGGAACCTCATGTATGCCATGCTATGTACACGACCTAATATAGCCCATGCTGTGAGTGTCACAAGCAGATATCAGTCGAATCCAGATGAAGAGCACTGGACTTCTGTGAAATGTATCCTTAAGTACTTGAGAAGGACTAAGGATATGTTTCTAGTCTTTGGGAATGGAGAACTCCAGGTTCAGAAATTTATAGACTCAGATTTTATGTCTGATATAGATGATCGAAAGTCGACATCTGAAAGTCTGTTCATTTGCAATGGTGGTGCAGTTAGCTGAAAGAGTTCCAAGCAGACGGTGATTGCTGATTCCACCATGGAGGCAGAGTATATTGCTGCATCGAAAGCTGTGAAGGAGACATTCTGTACAAGAAGTTTGCCGCAGAGCTTGGAGTGATGTCATCGGATGCCATCCCTCTTTACTGTGATAATAATGGTGCCATAGCCCTAGCTAAGGAGCCAAGGTCTCACCAGAAGTCCAAGCATATCGAGTAGCGATTCCATCTGATCTGTGATTACCTCGAAAAAGGTTATATCGAGGTTAAGAGAGTCGACTTCACAGACAATGTGGCAGACCCACTGACAAAGCCATTAGGACAGTAGAAGATCGAAGCCCACTTTGAGAAGATGGGACATAGATATGTAGCCAATTGGCATTAGGTCAAGTGGGAGTTTGTTAGATGTCTGCCCTAGATGCCAGATTGGCTGACACATTCCTGTACAAATGTAAGGGCAAATTTATAATTTTGACTATAAATGAATAAAAAAATTATTCTACTATCACATTGTGTACATTATGTCTATGATACATCCTTTGAGTTAGTAGGAATGTTAATTCATATTTTTAAGAGTTGAAAATTTAAGACATTAATTTACATAACTAACTCATAAATAGCTCCTGACCATAGGATCATCATGAGGATGGTGATCGATCTGGAAGGTTGGTGTACGATCGTTTTCTTAGGATAGATGTGTCTTGAGTCTACGGTGTGGAGACACCAGAGCGAGAATACAGATATTCGTTGAGAACGAGAGTACTGAGCGTGACCACCTCGAGCAGTCATAAGAAAGTCTACCTTCTCGTCGATGACTAGCTCGATGCAGCAGTTGTATGTCTAGTTCTTTGACTTGAGGTACATCGATAGTTCACCTTGTGTATGTTATAGTTTGACTACACTATAACTCAGTCTCCTAGCCATTCAGAACCCTGAGGTGTATGTTCGCTGTAGCATATTCATTGTAGGAACTAGATTGCACCAAGATGAGATCTATCAACCTCGATAGATGAGAGGAGTAGTCCTATAATGATCGAAAGATCAAGTTCTTAAGCCCATGGCCATGGCAGTGTGAAATAATGGAAAAAAAATTTTCATTGGGGTCTCACATCGGACTCGGATCGATCGATTGATTCATATGACTGATGTTGGGTTTGACGAGTTCACCTTAACCCTAATTCAGTCGGGACTCATGATAGAAGACTCAATCACACAGGTAGCTACACCGAGAGGTTCATCTTCATTTCTGATGGGTTGTCATCATATACTGTTAGGTGTCACTGGTGGATTTTGGGAGCAATTAGAATGATCTTGATGATCAATCATTCTACTTGTCTGAATCAGAAGAGTTCTGGTCCATTGAAAGGAGTTTCGATGATGTCGATGATGAGATCATGACATGTCTCATTACCATACAAAAATAAATCTAACTGGGTCACACAAACAAGAGTTAGGGTCTGGATGTCATCAATTGAGCTAGCCCAATTCAATTGATTTGGATTAGATCCAATTAGGTTCAAGAAAATCGTGCTAGCACATGATTGAGCCTAACTTTCTCCTCGTGTAATCTTTTCTATCTTGACTAAGCCAAATATGATTTGACTCACCCAGAGAACCTTGAGAAGATTTCTCTTAGTCTGTCTGGAGTCAGTCCAGCTCAAAAAGAATTTATCTTAATTCATGAGATGAATTTAAGACAACACCTGCTAATTCCTGTCACCTGCCATTTCTATTTTAGGACATTGATCAAACGTTGACCCATGGACCTTGGACTGAAGGCCACTTGGCAAGAGGTTATTAGAGAGTTTTTGTGGAGTGTCCACCTACTAAATTAGCCCTCAAAGTGGGTGCCATATTCAGATTGGGCGTGTGCCCCAAGTGGATAAGGATAGAGTCCCATGAGATGAGGACTCTGATCCCTTGATTAACTTGGACTGTGGGGCGCAAATCTCACTGTGCTTATCCAGTGTTGGCACCAACAGAGGAGGGATTATGCAGATTCTTAACTGATATGATCAGATGACATCACTCCATCAATCAAAATTTTTTCAGTATTATTTGGAATTTTTTGATTGGTCAAATGATGTGGCACTGCATGGCGCAGCAGGGTCTATTTAAACCCTGTCTGCGCCTAGGGTTTTGAGACTCTGTGAAATAACCAGAAAAAGTCTAAATTCTCTCACTTCTCCATGCCCCCTCTACTCCTCTCCCTCTCCTCTTCATGTCCAAGAGGTTGGGCATCCATCTGGTGCTTGTCCAAGGCATGGTGGCTTCCTGATAAGAAGGCTGTAGAGATTTATCGAGAAGCTGCTACTCCAGCTTCAGAAGATCTTTTGAAGATCTTTCAGATCAGATCCAGATCTGATTTTTGGAGTAAAGATTTGTGAGGAGAAGACAATCCAGATCCTGCTTGAGTGGATACTGATAGAGGCCAGACAACTACGTGGCTATTTTGGAACCTCGGGCATTGCTGCGATCATCTACAAGGTAATCTAGTTATCCTAGAGGTATTTCTCTATTCCTCATATTTTTATATTTAATTTTAGATTTAATATCAGATAATAGGAATTAGATCTAATAGATCTTAGATTTGAAATATTGTAGGATAATTTTTTTTTGAAATATTCCACCCCAGATCTCATTAGATCTGGAAGATCCTACAAGGAAAAAGCTGATTTTTTCTTTAGAAGTAATTATTCTGTACCCATATGACTGAAGGTTCTTCCATGCAAATGCATGTTCTAAAGATGATTGATTTGATCACTCATCTGGAATAACTAATTTTGCCATGGATGGTGAACTGAGCTAGGATTTGATCTTGCAGTCTCTCCCTGACTCTTTTTCTCAGTTTGTTATTAATATCATATGAACAAACTGAACATTAGCTTACCTGAACTGCAAAACATGCTGAAAATAACAGAGAGCCATTTTAAGGATGAAAAAGCTCATCCTTCATATTGATAAGATCAGCAAGAAGAAGACAAAGAAAAATTTTAAGAAAAAGATGAATCCTAAGGCTAGCATCTCCAAGAAGAAGGCGAAGAAGATCTCTGCCAAAGGTGCTTGTTATCAATGTGGCAAGGTGGGCCACTAGAAGAGGAATTACAAGGAATACCTTACAACCATTAAATCAGCAAATATTGCTAAAGATTTATATATGATACCAACTAATTTATCATTAAGTACTTCATTTTCAGATTCTTGGGTATTGGATACCTCCTGTGGTTCACACCTTTGCAATTTATTGCAGGATCTACAGGAAACAAAGAATCTGAGTAAAAGTGACTTCAAGCTGTTTGATGCTAGTGGAGAGTCCATTCAGGCCGAAGCCATAGGAACCAGAATTTTGAAGTTGCCTTCGGACAAAACTTTAGAACTAAAGACCTGTTATTATATTCTTGATATTATTAGAAATATTATTTCTGTACCATTATTATTGAAACAAGATTTTAAAATAATTGAAAAGAACAATGGTTGTTCTATTTATTTTTCTAATAAATATTATGGAAGTGCTTTTATTAATAATGATTTTATGTTTCTTTCACTTAATGATACTGTGCTTCATGTTGATAATATGAAGAAAAAAAAGAGAGAGGATGTGAATATCGCATACCTCTGGCACTGCCAACTTGATCATATAAATGAGTCAAGGATTAACAAGTTATACAAAGATAATTTCTTTGATCCTTATGATTATGAATCATATGGAACTTGTGAATCTTGCCTCATAGAAAAAATGACTAAGACTCCATTTACTAGACATGGATATTGGGTGAGTGACATTTTGGACCTTGAATATACTGATGTATGTGGTCCAATATCGACTCAAGTGAGAGGTGGATACTCTTACTTCATCATATTTACTGATGATAGGTCAAGATTTGGATATGTGTATTTAATGAAATACAAGTCCAAAGTCTTTGACAAATCTAAAGAGTATCAAAGAATGATCGAAAAACAAACTGATAAAAGTATTAAAACTCTTTGATCGGATCGAGGAGGAGAATACTTATCTAGTAAATTTTTTGATTATTTAAAATAAAATAGAATACTCTCTCAATGGACTCCTTCTTATACTCCATAATTAAATGAAATTGCAGAAAGGAGAAATCGCACCTTATTAGATATGATGCAATCCATGATGTGTTTTACGAATCTTTCGATATCTTTTTGGAGATATACCCTCAAGGCTGCAGTATATATTTTAAATAAAGTACCTTCAAAGTTTGTTTCTAGCACTCCATATGAAATATAAAAAGAAAAAAGATTCAATCTTAAGCATCTTAAGATTTGGGGTTGCCCAACTTATGTAAAAAATATTGATGGACATAAGCTAGATGCTAGATCAGAAAAATGTAGGTTTGAAGGTTATCCCAAGAAGAGTATAGGATACTCTTCTATAACCCTACTCAACAAAAGATGTTTGTTGGTAGGCATGCTATTTTTCTGGAGAAAGAGTTTATCTAAAGAGGTAGTGGGAGGTCTGTTGAACTTGAGAAAGTTCAAAACCTACAATCCATCTAAGATTTATCAAATAGTTCTCAACCAGTTGTGCCCATTGTTGAGGCACACCCACTACACACACCTCCTTTCTGAAGGTCAAGTAGAGTGCGTAGTGTACCACTCAGGTATGGGTTTGTCATTGAGAATGACAACACAACCCACATCATTGAGAATAATGATCTCACGATCTATTCGGAAGCTGTCATGAGTAGTGACTCTGACAAGTGGCTCAACACCATAAAATCCAAAATAGACTCCATGTATGCCAACCAAGTATAGACTTTGGTTGATGAACCTGAGCGTGTGACCTCAATAGGCTGCAAATGGATCTTCAAAAGGAAGATTGGAGCAGATGGTCAGGTAGAGACCTATAAGGCCAGGCTTGTGGCCAAAGATTTCAGGCAAAAATAAGGTGTTGATTATAAAGAAATTTTTTCATCGGTAGCCATGCTCAAGTCTATTCGTATAATGCTTGCTATTGCAGCATACCATGACTATGAGATCTAGCAGATGGATGTCAAGACTGCCTTCCTCAATGAAAAATTTGAGGAAGAAGTCTATATGACTCAGTCAAAGGGATTTGTCTCTAGTGGGAGAGCAAATCAGGTATGCAAGCTGAATAGATCTATTTATGGATTGAAGCAAGCATTGAGAAGCTGGAACATCCATTTTGATGAGCAGTCAAATCATTTGGCTTCATGAAAAATGTTGATGAATCTTGTGTGTATAAAAAGAATAGTGGGAGTGCTATTGTCTTCTTAATTTTGTATGTGGATGACATACTGCTCATTAAGAATGATATCCCGATGTTGCAATCAATCAAAACTTGACTATCACAAAAATTTTTCATGAAAGACTTGGGTGAGGCATCCTATATACTTGGTATTAAGATCTATGGGGATAGATCGAATAGGATGCTAGGCTTGTCCCAGTCTAGGTTCATTGACCTTGTGTTGAAGAGGTTCAATATGGAGGGAAGTAAAAGAGGTTACTTGCTCATAGGTCATGGCATACAACTCTCTAAGAAGATGTCTCCTAAGACACCTGAAGAGAGAGATAGAATAAGTTCTATTCCTTATACTTTGATTGTAGGATCAATATAATATATGCTATGTTATGTACCAGACCTGATGTTGCTTATGCCTTGGGCATTGTAAGTAGATTTTAGGTTGATCCTGAGAAGGATCATTGAAAAGCTATGAAAAACATACTCAAGTACTTGAAAAGGACTAGAGATATTTTTCTGATATATGGTAGATCTGATTTAAAACTGAAAAGTAATACTGATTTTAGTTTATAATTTGATATGGATGATAGCAAATCCATATCTGGGTATGTATTCACCTTGTATGGTGGGCAGTAAGTTGAAAAAATTTTAAATAGCAAACGATTACTGACTCAGTCACTAAGGCTGAGTATATTGCTGCAAGTGAGGCTACTAAGGAGGCCGTCTAGATGAAAAAATTCATCATAGAATTGGGTGTGGTTCCAGAGATTGAGCAATCAGTGTCTCTTTATTGTGATAATACTTGAGCTGTTGCTCAAGCCAAAGAACCAAGGTCTCACCATAAATCCAAGCACATCCTCAGATGTTCCACCTCATTCGGGAGATTGTCAAAAAATACGATGTGATCGTGGAGCGAGTTGACATCAAGAATAATATAGCAGACCCATTCACTAAGACCTTGTCAGTACAGTAGTTTGACTACCATCTTGATAGCATAGGCATCAAGTATAGGGACGATTGGCTTTAAGTGCAAGTGGGAGATTGAAAGAATAATACCCTATAAGACAATCACAAATGGGATGCGATACGGTATTTTTATAATTTATCTTCCAAACTCATATAAATTGATATTTATATTATTAATAAAATAGGTATTTTTGATTCATTATATGCTGCATCTTATTAATTTCAAGATTATAATAAACCCCATAGGTCTGGACAATGATTTTAGGGCCATGATGAGATCATGCTAGTGAGACCTAATTCCTCGATAGCCTGTTAGATGTGTGCCCTAGATGCCAGATCGACTGATACATTCCTGTACAGATCTAAGGGTAAATTTATAATTTTGACTATAAATGAATAAAAGGGTTATTCTTCTATCACATTGTGTACATTGTGTCTGTGATACATCCTTTAAGTTAGTAGGAATGTAAATTCATATTTTCAAGAGTTAAAAATTTAAGGCATGAATTTATATAACAACTCATGAACAGCTCCTGACCATAGGATCATCACGAGGATGGTGATTGATCTGGAAGGTTGGTGTATGATCGCTTCCTTAGGATAGATGTGTCTTGAGTCTATGGTGTGGAGACACCAGAGTGAGAGTATAGATATTCATTGAGAATGAGAGTACTGAGTGTGACCATATCGAGCAGTCATAAGGAAGTCTACCTTCTCATCGATGACTAGCTCGATGCTATAGTTGTGTGTCTAGTTCTTTGACCTGAGGTGCATCGACAGTTCACCTTGAGTGTGTTATTGTTTGACTACACCATAACTCGATCTTCTAGCCATTCAGAATCCTGAGGTGTATCTTGGCTGTAGCATATTCATTATAGGAACTAGGTTCCACCAAGATGGGATCTATCAACCTCGATAGATGAGAGTAGTCCTATGATAATTGAAAGATCAAGTTCTTAAGCCCATGGCTATGGCAGAGTGAAATAATGAAAAAAAAATTTCATTAAGATTTTACATCAGACTCGGATCGATTGATTAACTCATATGACTGATGTTGGGTTTGACGAGTTCACCTTAACTCTAATTCAGTCGAGACCATGATAGAGGAACTCAATTATACAGGTAGCTGCACCAAGAGGTTCGTCTTCAGTTCTGATGGGTTGCCACCACATACTGCTAAGTATCACTGATAGATTTTGGGAGCAATTAGAATGATATTGATGATCGATCATTCTAATTGTCTGAATCAGAAGAGTTCTGGTCCATCGAAAGGAGTTTCGATGATGTCGATGATGAGATCATGACATGTCTCATTACCATACAGAATTGAACCTAACTGGGTCACACAAACAAGGGTTAGGATCTGGATGTCATCAATTGGGCTAACCTAATTGATTTGAATAAGATCCAATTAGGTTCAAGGAAATCATGCTAGCATATGATTGAGCCTAACTTTCTCCTCATGTAATCTTTTCTGTCTCTACTGAGCCAAATATGATTTGACTCATCCAGAGAACCTTAGAAAGATTTTTCTCAGTCTAAATAAAGCTTGTCCAGCTCAAAAAAGACTTTTCTTAATTTATGAGATGAATTTAAGACAAGCACCTACTAATTTCTGTCACCTGCCAATTTTATTTTAGGACATCTGTCAAATATTAACATATGGGTCTTAAACTGAAGAGAGCTCATTGGAAAATTTTTGTGGAGTGTCCACATGCCAAAATCTAATTGAATTGGGTGCCATAATCAGATTATGGCATGAGCCCAATTGGATTAAAGTGGGCGCCCCAAATGGATAAGAACCAAAGAGTTCTGATAAACATGGACTCTTTGGCGCCACCTTACTTGAGCTTATCCAATGTTGGTGCCAACTTAGGAAAGAGGGTGGAGTTCTTATCTGATATGATTAGATGACATCACTCCACCAATCAAAATTTTTTCAAAATTTATTAGAATTTTTTGATTGGTTGAATGATGTGGCACTGCGCAGCATACAGGGTCTATATAAACCCTGCTGCGCCTAGGGTTTCGTGAAAGAAGTTGTTTTATGCACAAAACCCAATAGCTGCCATCCTATCCCCTCTTCTCTATATCCTCCCTACTCTCCTTCCTCCCCTCTTCACGTCCAAAGAGTTGGACGTCCATCTGGCAAAGATCCAAGGCATGGTGATGCCTGGAACAGAAGGGTGCAGGATTTCTTTGACAGGCTGCTGCTCCAACTTCAGGAAGACTTTTGAAGATCTTCCTAATTAGATTTAAATCTGATTTTTAGAGCATAGATTCATGAGGAGAAGATGTTCTAGGTCTTACTTGAGTGGATACCGATAAAGGCCAGACGCTTGCATGGCTACATTAGAATCTCGGGCTGTGCAGAGATCATCAACAGGGTAATCAGATTATCCTTGAGGTATTTCTTCTTTCATCATAGTTTTAGACTTAATTTTAGATTTAAAATATTAGATAATAAGATTAGATCTAGAGATTTAGATCTAAAATACATGTAAGATAAAAAATTTTTAAATTTATTTCGTCCTAGATTTGGTGAAATCTGAAAGATCCTACGAGGAAAAGCAGTTTTCCTCCTTCATAGCCATGATCTAAAATATTTCTAGTCATTGGTATATTAAGTCAGAGATCAATGATATCGATAAGACTAGCATATCCTATGTATGCTTAGAAATGAGGGTAGTTGATCTCACAACTATAAATATAAGGATATGTGTGCTTATTAGAGAATGAGTTCACTGAATTGACCTACGAGAGAATATTAGGTGGAGTCTTATTTATATGTCAACTGATGATTCTCTAGTGGAAGTTGTGTAAGTGATCTTTAGACCTGAGGTCACTATGGTATCTTGTGTACATAGATCTATATTTTGGTTCACTACCTAGCTTGATTCTTTGATCCTTGTGTGAGGTGTTCTGGATATGATGAAGTATGTATAGAGGTTGTGAGTGATCAATAAGAGATCAGTCACTATTAATAAGAGGAGCGAACATCCTATGTGATCTCATAGGACAATGATTCTGAAAGTCTTTGGCCAAAGCAGGATGATAATTTGAAAAGAATTTTTAATATATCATCAACTGAATCATCACCTTCTGATCGAGATATATAATGATAAGTGATTAGGTTTGACATATTTTTGTGCCCACAGCTCATCTGGGATGTTGTTTGATTGAAGGATTGAACTACATGGAAACTTACCACTAAAAGATATTTTGGTAATTTTTTATCAAAATTTTAAATCTTTCAAGTAGTTATGACACATTGCTAGACATCAATCTTGACTTGTGAGCTTAACAAAATTGAAAGAATTTGATTCTAGAATCAATTTGAAAGAATCCAAGTTGATTGAGACTCTTCGGGTGACCAAATCTCATCGGATTAGGGTTACATCGAAAGTCCGGATCCACTGCTGACTAGATTTGAAATTCAGTGGATCACACACTTTAGAATTTAATCTTGGTCTGATCTAATTAGAGTTTAATATAAATTTTATGGGTTAATTTGATATACTAGCATATTGTATTAACCCAAGTTTCCAAATTGGTTTAGATCATAGTGTTTGAGCTAACCTAGATCAATTGGCTTTGACCTGTTGTGATTGGGTCAATTTAAATTGGATCCTTATCTAACTTGAACCAATTTCAAGTAGAGAAGGAGTCCTCTACATCTACTAGAAGACATGACAAGAAATAAATGCCACCCACCTTAAATTGGCATGTGAAGTGGAGAGTCCTTCTTAATGAAGGCTCTCAACTATTACGTGTTACCTTAAATTCTCGACCAGTTCTCCTATGATTTATTGCCAAATTTAATTCAAATTTTTATGGCATGTAGAAGACTAAGAGTTCTTCTACTCTAAGTATCTAAATTACCAAAAATTTACTTAGTGAATTTATTTGGCATGTGGGATGTTGGAGTGCTAAAGGTTGGCATTTCATGGTCTCATGTGATGTCACTTGGTCCCCTATTTATAGGAGACCCCCCAGATGGTTTCTAAAGTGAGTTTAGGCTGAGATCATGAGTGGGGATGTGGTAAAAATAAGAAAAAATCTAAAAAAATTTTGAGGAAAAAAAGAGAGAATTTTGAGTGGCAAAAGTTGCTACTAGGGTGGTGAGATTTTTAGCATGTGTTGCTTGAGTGCCCTAGCATTTGATTTTTCCATGTGTTAGAGTCAAAAATTAAATCTTAGATTGTATGACATCTAAAGAGTATCTTCTTTTGTCATTCTGGTGATGAGATCAAAAGCAACTGTGCTTTGGTGCGATCGTGACGTAAGTTTGAAGCCAACAGTGTTCTTGAGAAGACAAGGCTGCAACAGTGCATCGATTGGAAAGGACTTCGTCAACTTCCGTGTGGATCACCATTGGAGAACTTCTACCTTGGGGTCTTGTGGAAAATACTAGTGTGCCACTTTTTTATGTTGATTAAGGTATAATTTTTTATCTCTTTATATGCTTGAATTTGCTTTGATCGTGATCGGCAAAGTGATTCTTGGATTTTGGATTTGGCTCGATAGTTTTATTTGATAAGGCTATTGATTTGCTTGTTTTAAAATTTTTGAAAATTAATTTCTACTGTATGGTTAGAACTCAATAGATAAAATAAATTCTACTCATAAACACCCTATATATGTTGGACTGAAAAAATCCAAGCAGCCTCTTAGATCCATCTCTATAGATTTTCATCCCTAAGGTAAGGGATGCTTTTCCCAAAGTCCTTTATGGAGAACTATGATAATACCGAAACCTTTATTCTTTATAATGTATAGAATATTATTCTCGATTAAAAGAATTTCATTCACATACAAAATAAGAAATACACTCACAGAACTATTAATCCATTTGTATTTGCAGGGTTTTTCTTCGTTCTCAATGAAGCTATGCATTTTGATCACTTATCAAAATATATGTTCCAACTTCAAAATATTTAGCATTGCCATAAGAGAAAATATCTCATTATGGTCAATACCATAATATTGACAATATTCTTAGGCAGTCAGATGAGCTTTGTAGGTCTTTACCTTCTTGTCTGCGCTACTCTGATCGTATTAGAGATCTACATACACTCTATGGGTTTTACCCCTTCGAGTGGATCAACGAGTGTCCATATACTGTTGACCTTCATGGACTCCATTTTGGACTCTATGGCTCCAAGCCATTAATCGAAGTCAGACCTCTACATGGCATCAATGTAGGTGATCAAATCTTTGTTGTTCTCATCGAGGTCAACAGGATCATGTTTTGAAACTAGAAACTGAAGTATCTATCCGACGGATGTGGTACTCTACCAGATCTCTTTAATGGTGCCTCTATAATGGATTCTGAATATGATCTAATCAAATTAGATTCTATGAGTCATTAGATTGTGTCGATTCTTTTACCTGTCAAACTTCATAAATTTCATATTAAAAGCATCAGTACCTTCACCAAGGAACTCTTTTTCTTAAAAGAAATTCTGAACAGCTTTTATTCTTTAGCAAGATAGAAGTTATATCTCCTAGATTCTTTGAGATATCCTACAGAATAATAATATATATAAAAAAAAATCCAAGTTAATCAGTCTGTAAATACTCGACATAAACTGAACACACTCAAACCCTAAGGTAAGAACGTATCGGCTTACGTCTAGTCCATAT
The DNA here is from genome assembly GCF_000442705.2 of Elaeis guineensis. Classification (NCBI taxonomy): domain Eukaryota; kingdom Viridiplantae; phylum Streptophyta; class Magnoliopsida; order Arecales; family Arecaceae; genus Elaeis; species Elaeis guineensis. The sequence continues at coordinate 60,122,808 of NC_026001.2, forward strand.
CTTATATGGAGTCATTGCAACTAATTAATTTGAAATTCAGCTTAGAATATAACAAGAGTCTTAAGAGTATAACCCTAAAAGAAGATTGGTAGACTTGCAAACTCCATCATGGATTGAATTATGTCTAACAAAGTCAATTTCAATAAGAGAGAATTCTATTCTCTTCTAGATATGTCAAAAAATCTCACCAGAAAGGCATTCTCCTCCTTGGTCTGATTGAAGAGTTTCAATGCTCTTTTTAGTTTGTTTCTCTACCTTATTATGAAATTATTCGAACATTTCAAATAATCCAAATTTATGGCAAACATGTTCATAGATCCAATATATTAATATGTATTAGATTCAGAATATCATTGGCTCATTCATCTTTTTCAGTAAAAGATGACTTGATCATCTTACTAAGGAGATAGGACCACTGAAGACACATCTTCAGAGGTGTAAAACAACTCTTTCAACATTTGAAGGATTTCTTCCCACTTAGCATCATCGAATTTACAACTAAATTCATATTCTTCACTGCTCTCAAAAACACCACATGGTGATATAATCATGTGGCCACTTTTAATAAGTACTTTTGATTGCATTGTATATATTGGACGTGGAAACTTTAGGTGCTGGATCCATAATCATATATAGGATCCATTCGTGCTCTAGAACTATTTGCAACTTTCGATACCATCTATCAAAGTTGGATCTTATAAATAAATCACTATCAAACAGTGAATGGAGCAATGGACATCTAGCCATAACTGAAAGGAAAACACATAACTCTATGTTTATGAATTGATTAAGCCTAAAGTCTTGGACTTTAGTCTAAAGGTTCTCCCATAATTTTAATCGAATTGGTAGCCTCTATCTCCAATCTGAGAAATTACTCTAATTTCTTAGCAGGTACTAGAATCCACACAGACTACACATGAGCCTGACTTTGGCTGGCTCACCCATGTACATCTATGGGTAGGTTCTTAATTAATTATTTTACCAAATAATTTTTAGTAATTGATTTAGCCCTAAATAACTTTTCAGTTGATTTTGGTTTTATCTGCAAGTCCTGGTTAGGTCCAACCATTAACATGATCATACATACGAATCTAATTACCAAATAATTAAGCCTGACTTTGGCCGGCTAACCTGACCACTTGACAGAGAGACTCGACTAAGTCATCATATTATGAATGATAATTTCAATAGCAGATGAACACCAAGCCTTTAGACCTCCAACGATCATCATACTAAAGGACCCATTATCACCCAACTTAATGGGAGGCTATGATCTAGTTATCTCATAACTAGCTCATTTTAGAGATCAAATAATTTAGAAGATTTAATTTATGAATTAAAAAAAGAGAAGAGATCAACCAGTAAACCACAATCCTCCTACTGACTTCACCAAGTCATTGAATTGGATTAAGATCATGCTTGTTGAACTGGCACTTAGATCAGTCATATTGATCAATCTTAATGGCATAGGTCAACTCGAATCACTTAACGGCCTAATCAAGATATAATTCACCAAATTGGCCAGGTAAGTGAGATCGATGGGAGGGTCTACAAGCTTACCTTAGACACCATCGAAATGATCAGGTAAGCCGCTTCTAATTAAAAATCACTGGTCAGAATGCTGAATTTACCTTAGATATTAATTGATTAATTAGTTTCTATTTGACCAACCTAATGATTCAGATTCAACCACTGAGCCATAATCAAGGTCCATTTGGTCTAATCAAAGACATGAACTTGACGATCTACAACTATTATATTGGTTCTAGAGAAATATTGATTTAATCTAATTCAATATTTGGTTAGATTTAATTAATTTCTCTAGTTAGTCCATTAACTTTTTGATTCTAACCTTAGGTCTAATCTAATTAAGAGAATCTGATTTTAGCTAACCCACGCCCCCATGTTTTATGCAATGTCACTAGATCTTAAATCATAATTCTAGATCTAATAGATACTTTACTTAATTCTCAATTAAGTTAGCATCAATATGAGTTTAGATTATGGTTTGAAATAATTTTAATCTTTTTATTTTATAAATAATTTATAATAAATTTTTATGCAAAGATTTTCTATTTTAAAATTGGATTGACTCAATCAATATTGAGCCAGCTACATAAGGAGAATGAGTTAACTCAATTCAAAACTTGGTCAGCTCAGTAATTATGTGAGCACGATTCAAGGAGTTTTAGATCTAAAAATTTTTATATAATATTAAAATAAAATCAATCATAATATTTTTAGATCATATCTAAAATTTTTATAATTTGAAATTTTATTTTCTTATGATTAAAATAATTTTAATCATATAGATTAGATACTTTATTTTTCATACAACTTTGTATCACATACAACAAACCTAAGGTTTCAAGATCTAAGATTTTATAAAAAAATAAATTTTTCTTTTTGCATTCTTCTTCATGGGATCTAATCACATAGCACCCCTACACACCATAAAAGCACCCAATCGAATGAGAAGAGAGGGCCTTTAAACCTTTCTCGCTCTTATGATCGGATGGCTTGGTGATCAACCCAATCCAAGTACTTGCTAATCAGATCATCTAATCTAATCACATATCATATATGCATGAATTTAGATCTAATCTAAATTAATCAAATCTAATTATAATTTTAGATCATATTTAAATCAGATCATAAGCATCATATATAGTACATAAAATCAGATTTTATCAATGATCAGCACAAACTAAGACAACCATTTCACTGTAAAGGATAAACCTTACAGCAAGATAATCTTATGTCAGTTTGTATGATCAATCATTAATTAAATTTAGATTAAAATATCACTTGTTAGATCTAAATAAAATTAAAATTTAGATTTAATATGCACATGTACCATGTCATAACAAACTTAGGCTCTGATACCACTGTTGGTGAACGTAGGTGATTTCATATATGTATTTCGAAATTTTTTCAAATAAATTATAGTGAAAGATAATCAGATTAATCAAATTAATCTAACATACATATAATCTAATCATCAAATTAACCTACTCTATGATCTATGACATGATATGTTGCATATAAAATTTGAAAAATACTGAAGATAAAATCAGCATGCATGCATATGAGCAGTAGATCACATCTACTTCTAATCTGAATTCAAAACTTGATACCTTTGTATGGATCGATGATCACCGTTACTGAGAGATATAGTAGAGAGGGTCCTCACTGATTGCTCACAGCCGCACATGCATCCGACCTCTATGGGAAGTCTACTCAAAGCCCCGATCTGATCGATCTTTTTGGGAATGCTAGCTCACGCGAAGACCTTCTTCTTGGCTGATCTGGATTTTTTTCTTTAAATCTCTATAACCTTTTCAGAGGTTGAAGATGATCATCTAGAGGAGATGAGGATGTGAAAAAAAAAAGGAGAAGAAACAATTTTCTCTCATATTTTTCTCTCTTCCCAAAACCTAAGGACTAAACCCTAGGTTTTTGATCTTGCGCTCACCTAAGAGAAGAGAACTCTTCTCTCCCTTTTCCACACCATAAACTTATGCAACAAGACCCTCATCATGAAGAGCTATTTCTCTTCTCTATTACATGCACAAAGCAAAAAATAAAGACCTTTTATTTTGGCATGGAAGAGGTGGGGTGAAGAGTCCTAAGGATCTTGGACTCTTATCAAGATGTGTCGCCCTTCTCATCAAGTCACACCCAAAAAGAAACATGGGATGCTCCCACATATTTTTCATGGTAAAATTGATTCCTTTCTGATTTCCCATGCCCCATATCTCTTTATTTGTCACACAAAATCAAGAGGATAAAGGGTGTGACATGTGGACTTAGAGATAATGTCAAACATTATCTATATATGGTTACCAATTTCGAATCATATTTGAACCTTTCACAAAAATCAGATATTACCCATACTTGGATGTGAGAAAGTAGGGTGAGAGGGCTTCATAGCATGGAGAAATGTTCATGCAAAAATTCTTTTGGCATGATGAAAAATGGTGTCAAAATTGGAGGTGCATGGGGAGAAGGAGAGTCCAATCTTATATGGACTCTTATTTTCTTATTTGGATCCAAACCAAATCACATCTGGTTTAACCCAAATAAAATATATGAAATCTAATCTAATTAGATCTATAAATTTTTAATCAAATCTCAATCAAATTAAAAATTGATTGAACTAAAGTTCTGATCAAATCAGGGATAATTCTTCCTTAGCGATTAGATCATCTCATAACCTAATCGGGTCAAACCTAATTGCATCCAATTCAATTAGATTTTATTTAATCCTCTTTGCTTAATCAAATTAAGCTAATTAATAATTTAATTATAAATTAATTTTCTATTAATTTACTAATACTTAATAAATTAATTTATTACAACTTTTGCATAAGGCTAACCATTAATCGAATTGATGATTAAGCCCTTGAACGATTCTCAATCGTTGATCCGTCATATGATCAGTCAGAAATTTTTTTTGAGTGTGACCTTATAGGTTCGATCCTAAGTCGATAGCATAAGAATAACTTTCTAAATCAATCGATATAACCATCTAGCAATAATGACCCGACATCCGGATAGATCGAATGAAGGCAAAGCAACATTCAAGAACCTATTGGCATATGGTTACCGTATAATTCATCTCTTTGACCCTAATGCTCGAGGATGATCTAGGATTTAACTGTCAATCCTAGATAAGTCATCCACATTGTATTTTAATCTTTTTTAAATCTATCACATAGATTATCCGTTCTCAGGTTTTGCTAAATTAAAATACATTGATATATTAACTCCTACTAATTCGGAGGGGTCAATCCCATCTTGACTCATGCACCAGCTTGACAAGTACTTGACTGTACCCAAAAATTTTTTATTATCAAATTTGAAACTCAGTTACTCTGGTATCAAAGTATAGTAAGTTGCTTGCAAGTCACTGTGGTGATCTCAGATCGGAGGGACACTTATACCCATACCCTTCGTGAGCTATCCTTGACAGCAGAGTGCTCCGTAGTTGATCAAATTTAGTGACGATGTACTTCTACATCTCACTTACATGCCATACCAGTGTCTCTACACCATTTGGTTACCAAGACAACCAACGCATATGGCACACAATGACCTATACTTGATATCGCTATCTATTGGAGTTTCATGATTTCATACATGCAAAAATTTTTTAAAATGAGTATGCAGTAAAATTTAAAAATTTTAGATTAAATCTAATTTAATCAAAGCATACATACAATCAAATCTTAAAACCATAAATAAGACCTATATATGTGAGATAATTTTTAGATACTAAAATCAAATAAAAAAAATAAATAGACTCCATACCTTGGCACGAGTTCATCTTCACCGCAAACTGATGATCATGGATGTCTTACGAAGGTCCATTGAAGCCGTACAAGTATCTGACCTCTACGAATATCCACACGAGACTTCGATCTGATCAAAAGCTTCTTGATCTCATCGAGATGCTAGCTCCCTTACAGAGATCGCATCTTAACAGTTAAAAATCTTCTTTTCTCTCAAGACACTCTTAGAGAAGAAGAAAAAAATAGGAGGATGTTGATCTCTATACTAGAGATTATGAGAAGAACTTTTCTTCTCTTTTCTTTTAAAACTCATGTACCAAATCTCTACGCTAGAGATGTAAAAATTTTTATCCAACTCTTGGACAAAGAGGAGAGAAAAACTCATGTCCAAACTAGGGCAAAAGAGAGAGACAAGAGGCTCCAACAACCAACCTTTGGTTGTTGGTAAGAAAGAAGGGATTAAAACAAATATACCTCATGCCATCTTGTTGCTGCACCCTCTCTTTTTCTTCTCTATTTTTCTCATGGACGCCCCCTGGTTTTGGCATCTTAAAACTAACCATATCAACCATCTTAACTGTCCCATAAGACCTACGTTTAAATAGGCAAAGGGGATAAGATTTTTGAGTTAGAAGGTAAGAGCCCAAATCTCTTAGGACTCTAGCAATTTTATGCCACCCACCACCAGATTTTTTTTGCACCATCATATCTCATGGAAAGAAGGATTTTAAGAGTTCTTCTTACATGCTAAAAAGGGGAGAGGGTGTGGGATATTTGTGCATCCAAATCTGGTTGGGCGTGGGGCTTGTTTTATGGCGCATGGAGAGAGAGTTTAATCCACTTAAGACTCCTCTTTAGGTAGCTGATTTAAACTAATTTAAACTCTAACCAATTATAATCATATTAAGAATTGATTAGACCCAAATAGATGAAAATTTAAATCTAATTAGGAGTCCAAACTATTTAGATTAGATGTCACCTAATTAGAGAAGGAGTCCTAGTCTTTTTGGACTCTCTCTTGGTGCTTGAGTCAAACTCAATTTAATCCTAATCTAATTAAAATTTAGTAAACCCATAAAGAGAAGAATTTTTAATCCAAATAAAAACTCAAACACTCTTGTTTAGATCCTAGTCTAATTAGAAATTAAGTCAAACCCAAATTCTAATTCAACAAGAATTTATTCTCCCATGCAATTTGATTATATCATAACCCAATTAGGCTTGATCAAATCAAACCCATATCAAGTCAAATTAAATCTAATTTAATTAGACTTGATGCAAGCCCTATTGCACAATCCAATTGCTAATTAATCCTCCTATAACTCACTAACTCTTTAGCGAGTTACTTTATTGCAACTTTTGCATTGGATTAATCATCAATCAAATTGATAATTAAATCCTATCATGATTCATAATCATAATTCAACCATCTGATCAGTCAAAAGCCTCTTTGTGTGTGACCACATAGGTTCTATTATATCTGAAAGTAAGATATATTGTGATCTCTATCATAATATCATCAAAACTCTTTTCAATGGGTTGGAACCATTCCAACTCTGTCTATCAAGGATCATCGATCATCAAAATGATGCTCGTGGGTCTCACAATCCACCAGTGACACCTAGCAGTATGTAGTGGCAACTCAGCAAAATAAAAAGTGATGAACCTTTAGGTACAGTTAACGTATGATACAGTCCCTCTATTGTGAGTCTTGATCAGTTGGTAGGTCATGGATGAATGTTAAATCTCATCATCGGTCATATGATAGTTCAATCAGCTCGAATCCATATGTGATTCTCATGAAAACTCTTTTTTATTAGTCACACTGCTATGGCCATAGACTTAAAGACTCAACTTCTTAAATCCCATAGGACTACTCCTTTCTGCTAGGATCGATAGATTCTATCTAGGTGCACACCCTACTCCTACAGTGAACCAACTATTTCCAACATCCATTATAGAGACTCATTGAGTCAATGTTTATATGTAGTCAAGCTCTAGCAGTCTCACTGCGAGCAGCTATAGCACTACAAGTTAAAAGACCAGTCATACAACTGCAGCATCGAGAATGTCACTAACGAGTGAGTGGACATTCATGTGACTTCTCATTTTGGTCACGCTCAGTGCTAGTTGTTCTCTAACAACCACCTACACTCTCGCTCCAGTATCACTACACCTCAGACTCAAGACTCATCTGTCTGAAGGAAGTAATCATGCACTAGTCTATCTAGATCAATCACCATCTCCGTGATGATCCTATGACTAGGAGTAATTTAAAAATTAATCATCAATGATACAAGTCTCAAATTCTTAACTCTTTGAGAATATGTGTCATCATCTTATTAATCCCTTAGATGATTCATGGACACATAAAACATGAATGATAATATAAATTTCCAATAAGTACAAAACCATATCTTAGTAATATGATATGCATCAACCAAGATTGGCTTCTAGGGCATACATCCAACAATCTTCCACTTGCACTAAAGTGAATCTGCCATATCAAGCCCTATCTTCACAAGACAGGCTTTAGTCTACAGCTAGCTAGGTGACTTACCAGTGAGTTATCCACATCTCATGTAGTGTTTTCTCTGTGCACCTCTCTGTATTTCTACTTAAGGTAGTCGCATATTCTATTGCTCTATGTGCTTGGATATCTGGTGAGACCAAAACTCTTTAGTAAGGGCTATGGTGCCATTGTCTTTGCAGTATAGTGTCATGGTATCTGATGGCCTGACGTCCAGTTCTGCAACTAATATTAGAATCAGAATGTATCCTACACATCTATAGTGTACTCAGCTTCCATCGATCAATTGCTTGAAATCCTTTTAAGATATCGACATAACTACACCTATGATGTAGACATTCTACCATTAACGACAGACATAAAATATGAATTGGTGTATCCTTCCACTCCTAACTTTGACCCTTCTCCAAAATTAAGAACAATTCTTTAGTTCTTCTCAAGAGCTTAAAGATTTTTCACAGCAATCCAGTGCTCTCAGTCTAGATGCAACTGATATCTACTCATGATATTCACGGTATTAAGTATATCAGTTTAAGTATATTATATGGCATACATCTATGCCCAAGAGGGTAGCAGATCCCTCTCTGAGATTTCTATGCTGAACCCTTTCAGCATCTAGTCTCCATACTTTATCTATGAAAACACAAGCATCCAGTTACATGTATCTCTCTAGATCTTTATATTTTCAAAATATAGGATGCTTGCTTTATGTCTTTCATGGAGAATTTATATACAACTATATTTTAACCGATGTCGATATTTGGACACTCCCACTAACCCTTTTGAAAATACGTAATTCCATATTTTTGATCAAACAATTTAATCATATCAATGTTCCAACTCTAAGATTATTACATATTTTATAATCTCCTATCACAAGAAGTAAAATTTATAAGCTATTCCATATAGAAATCTTCAAAAGATATCTAGTCAGAAAAGCTAATTCACATCTTTTCTTGGAGTCGATATCTAACATCGCCTCATTGTAGATTTTTGGATCATCTCTATATTTTCTATCTTTCATGAGAAATAATTTCTTTCTACATCCTCTGTTAAGAATACCCAAGTACCTTTCGAGAGGATGGGAGATCCTACTATTGAAAGAACTAGATCTAAGATTTCAGGGTTAGATCTTGAAACTTTTTCAAGATCAGGCAGCGAAAGACTAAAATAAATCAAAATTTATCTTATAAAATTAAAAAATCTCTAGATCTAAGATCTTATTACATGATTATTACATGATATTAAATCAAAAATTAAAATATAAAGAGCAAGAACTACATGTTGATCATATCAACATGTTTCTATACTACGTCTAATGTATGTAAAATATAATCGATCAGATCTATTACCTTGCAAGTTAGATATTCTAACTTTGCTGATCTGAGCTTGAGGATGATGTTGTGAGCCACACATACGTCCGGCCTCTAGGAGTCATCCACACGAGCCCACGAATCACGATCAAAAGTCTTGGTCCAGGAAATCAGCACAGTATGCTAGTATTGTGCTGATCTTTCTTCGACGATCAATCAGATGCCTCCTTCTTCTTGATTTGGACTCTTCTAAAGATGAGAAGTAGGATAAAAAAGTTTAGATATGAGATACTCTCAGAAAACTCATAGATGGAGGAAGGAAAGGGGTGAACTCAGCAACCCTAGAAGAAGACCCTCTTCTTCTTCTCTTTGCTCTAATCCAGACACTTAGTGTTGTGCCTATTATATCTCTATGTCCTAACACTCTTTCTCTCTAATTTTCACATGCCCAAAGGTCTCTCAATTATCTATAATCCATAAAAATTTCAAGAAGAAATTCATCTTAAATAATGAGATATGAAGAATTCTTGTCTAGGTCAAATACCTAGTCATGAAAAATCCAAATAGGGCAAGACAAGTGGTGCCCAACTCTTGGGCGCCCCCTCCTTCTTTTGCTATCATGGACCACCAGAAAAGGGTGTAAAATATTACCATAAAAGCCACAAAAATTTCAAAAAAAATCTGGATAAAATCAGTGCTATAAGGAAAGAGTTTTGGTTTCCTAAAATTCTATCTCATAGAATTTGAAATCCAAACTAATTCCTACTTTGACTTGGTCCACAATCACATTCCATGTAAGAGAGAAAGAGTGAAAAGCTTTGAGCATGCATGAAAGCCTAAGAAAGAAGATTTTGTCACACAAAATAAGAGAGAGTGGGCATGGGGGGCTAAGATGGTGCAAGGTGGAATCCTAGTCTTACTAGAATTCAATCTATGACTTGTTCAAATTTGATTTCTCAAACCAAATCAAATCAAAACTAAATAAATCTAATTAAAATAAGTTTTAACCCAATTAAGAATCTAATTTAATCAAATTAAATTAGATTTAAGTCTGATTTAATTTTTTAATCGAATTAAAAATTAGGTTGACCCAAGTCCTAATTGAACTAGGACTAGTTTTTCATTGCACTAGACTTATCTAATAAACTAATTGAACTTGATCCAATCAAGCCCAAACCAAACTTAATTAAATCATATTTAATTAGACTTAATCTTAGCTTATTGGCTTAATCAAATTAAGCCAATTAGCAATCAAATTGCTAATCGATCCTCCTGCAACACTTGCACTAGATTAAATGTCAATCGTATTGATCGTTTAACCCTAGAATGATTCTTAATCGTTGATCAACCATCCGATCGGATTGTGAACTCTAATGTGCGTGACCTCATAGATCCAAACCTAAGCTAGTAGCATAAAAATAAATTTTTATACCAATCGAATGATCATCTGAAAGGAATATGCCCTACAAGCCAATCAAAATTTGTATTTTGATGGATTTTTTTTGTAATCTTCCAACTTATGTATTGACTCTTTAAATAATAAAAGGCAATTTTCATCATATACTGTATCTTACTTTAGTAATGATTATGATGAACTCCATAAATTAGGAAAATGGGTTTAGGGTTATGATGAGATCATACCTATGAGACTTAAAATCCTAAAAATCCTAATTTAGAATATTTCTAGTCATAGGAGCATTGAGTAGGGGATCAATGTTCTGGATAGATTAGCACTTTCTATGTATGCTCGATGGAGAGGGTGGTAGATCTCATATGCCACTTGTGTGAGACACTAATACAAGAAAGTGGGTGCTCATTAGAGAATGAGTTCACTGAATTGATCTGACCTAAGAAACATCTTATAGAATTTATTTACCTGTCAAGAGATATTTTCTTATAGTGGGAGTTGTGCATGTAATCCTTTAACCTGAGACTACCATAGAATCTTGTATACATGAATCCATATTTTTTGGTTCATACTCATTCATGACTTAGTCATGCATGGAATATTCTAGATATGATAGAATGTGTATAGAGGTTGTGAGTAGATCATCATGGAATCGATCACTCCTGGTAAGAAAAAATCGCATCCTACTTGTTCTGATCGATTGATGATTCAGGAAGCCTTTGATCAAAGCAGAATAAAAATTAAAAAAGTTTTTAATATTTTATTAATTGAATCATCATATAAGATGGAGAAAAATATGAGTATGATATTGGATTTGACATAATTTCATATCCAGAGTCATATTCGGGGTGCAGAGAGATTGCAGGATCAAATTGCACGGTAACTTTCTACTGAAGGTATTTTTGGTATCTTCATCAAAAATTTTATATCTTCTAGGTAGACATGATATGTTGCTAGATGTCAATCTTGTCTTATGAGTTTGATCGAATTAAAAGTTTAATTCAATCACCAATTAGAAAGAGTTCTAATTGCTGAAATCGGGTTAGCACGATTCGATCTAGATCGGTTAGATTAAATTCCAATCAAATCAAATAGATTTAAACTCAGACCTATTGCTGGCTAGATATGGAACTCAATGGGTCATACACAAAGGATATTGATCAGGGGTCTAATTGGATTAGATCATGTTTGCAAAATTGACATGCTAGCACATGTTGTAAAAAACTAGCTCCTTGTTTCAAATTGGGTTTAAAATTATTTCAGATTGGGCTAATTAAAGCCAAATTAATTCAAATAAATTTTGATTTGAGTTGGTTCAGCCCTTGGCTGCATGTACCAAAAATTGGACCCAGCAAACCAAGTTTCCACAAGTCAAGAATTTTTCTTGTGCATGGGTGCAGTTTTTGTGTGCAGAAATAGTTTTCGCATCCCATGAGATGGACGCCTCATCCTTGAGCTTATCCTATGTTCCATGATGAAATAAATTTTTAGATAATTATAACTTTATTTTGAGCATGAGAAATTTTTTTAAGTTAAAATTCCTTCTGGTTTAATCATGAAAATTCATTGAAGTTGGAAATCCTATCAGCCTGATCCATGCGCCTGACCAAGAGTCCAATTGTGAAGGACTCTAACCCATTTGTCACATGAATTCTTAATCTAAATTTTTTTCATGACATTCTCATGTTAGTGCCTTAATTTTTGCCATTGGATAGATAAATTATATTGATGGGTGCTGAAAAAAAATTATGCCATGGGAAGCTGCGCGACTCATCGAAGAATCATCGAGAAAAATATTCCGAAGAGTCCTTCTGCATGAAGCATCTCTTGGATTTTTTTCGATGATTGCCATGTGTTAAAAACTTCAGATAGGATGAGAATTCATCAGAAGGCATGAGATTTTTGATGGATGCGAGATGGTGCGTGGAAGGGGCGCGAAAAATTCCGAAGGCAACCCATCGCTAAGTATTTAAAGGGGGTGCACCGGGGATTGGATTCATTCAGATTTCCAATTCCTCCTTTCTTTCTAACATCCTCTCCTATTATCCAATTAGTCTCTTCCTTCTCTTGTTAGGACAAGTCAAAAATAGAAAGGACAAGTTGATTTTAGGACAAGAGTCTAGGAAGAAATTAAGGAAGACAAGGAGAGAAGAAAGGTAGGGATAGGAAGGCTAGGAGAAGAGGAAGAGCGTCTTGAGGTCCTGTGTTCAAGAAAATTCTCAGAGTGAGAATTTTAGAGAAAAATCATCTCAAAGAGTTGGTGTCCTGATCATAGCCCTGTGTGGATCACGTTGGAGGGCGAACACTTGGGTGCCTGTGGAGGTTCTGCCGAAATTTGATTAAGCGCTGCAGGTATTCTTCTATAACTTAAATTTAATCTTGAATTTATTTATATATGATTGTTAATCATCAAGAGATGCTGGTTTAAGGTTTAATATTTAAGATTTTTTTATTAAAATTTTAAATCCATTATGTTTCCACTGTGCATGCCACCTGAAACCCTATAGTGGTATCAGAGCCGCCTTGTTTGGTTCAATCATATTACATAATATTTATGTGATCCATAGTATGATTTATACTATAAAATAATTTATCTTTCATATGATGATATGAAATAATGCATATATCATTCACCACTTCATCATCTTGACATAAGGTTGTCTAGCATAACGGGGTTATGCTGCAAGGTTGTCCTAGGATGATGAATGTCCATATGTTACACTTGCACATGTAAAATTTTAATGTTATACATAAATGGTATTATGTAGTTAGAATATGCATGAGACCAAATAAAATCCTCATTAGAAAATTATATTAAGTGTAGTGATATGCAACTATGGGTTAACCAATTCTTGATCAATTGATCAATTGGTGTCTAGAAAAGTGCTATAGGTGTTTTTTAATTAGTTCCTTATCTGACTTGGTCAATTTATTGATGTCTAAGAAAGCAACGGGGGACCCCCACCTTACTTATCTAGGAAAAACTCAATGTTAAAAAACTATTAAGGGTCTTCCTTCATGCTAGGTTAATGTTACATCATGAACTATGGCTAGTTTGTTGTGTTAACATGAGGCTTGTCATAAAGATTGATATAACATAATCCTGATGCATAGAAGATGCTTATGGCAATTTGAATATACTGCTTTGTTGTGTTAACACAAGGGCAGTTATATTAGAATTTGACTGTATTGAAATGAAGGGTCTAACTTAACTAAAATATTATAGCTTGTTGTGTTAACACAAGGCTAATAATATTTTAGAGGTCAAGATATAATATTGAAAGTTGCATGAGATGCAATTGGAAAGAGTTTCCTACCTATGAACTCATAAGAGTTTGTTGTGTTAACTCAAGATCATTATGAGGAATTAGGTTCTCAATCCACTAAGATAAATATTAAATATGTCTCGTTCATCATAGTAGAGGGTTATGATGTTCGATAAAATAGTGGGAGGCACAATTAAATCTAAAGACCTTATTTAATTGTATAAGTCAATATGAGTTATTTGCTTATGTAATATTCTTTAATTATTATAGATTAAATTCTACAAATGACATCTTCACTATCATTGCGAGAATTTTAGATTCAACAAGTTGATCGATCCCAATTATGTGGACTGGTTGAGAAATTTAAAGATCGTACTCACTCAGAAGAAGCTCTCCTATATTCTTGACATCCCTGGACCACAGAGGTTGGGGATGATACTATAGAAGAGGAGGTATCCATATACAGGATGTGGAAGAATGACAGTTTGACTGTAAAGTGCATCATACTGGCCTCTATGAGCAATGAGTTGCAGAGACAGCATGAGAGTATGGATACTCAATCCATACTCCTCAATCTTAAAGAGTTGTATGGAGAACAGAGTAGAACTGCTAGATATGAGATATCTAAGTAGTTATTCCATGCTAGAATGATTGAGGAATCATCCGTACAAGACCATGTCCTGAAGGTCATTGATCTGATCACCAGATTGGGTCAACTTAGTTTTGTAATGGATAAAGAATTAAGTCAGGATTTGATC
>NC_026001.2:60137476-60277037 GCF_000442705.2 Elaeis guineensis
TCATCATGAAGAGCTATTTCTCTTCTCTATTACATGCACAAAGCAAAAAATAAAGACCTTTTATTTTGGCATGGAAGAGGTGGGGTGAAGAGTCTAAGGATCTTGGACTCTTATCAAGATGTGTCGCCTTCTCATCAAGTCACACCCAAAAAGAAACATGGGATGCTCCCACATATTTTTCATGGTAAAATTGATTCCTTTCTGATTTCCCATGCCCCATATCTCTTTATTTGTCACACAAAATCAAGAGGATAAAGGGTGTGACATGTGGACTTAGAGATATATGTCAAACATTATCTATATATGGTTACCAATTTCGAATCATATTTGAACCTTTTCACAAAAATCAGATATTACCATACTTGGATGTGAGAAAGTAGGGTGAGAGGGCTTCAATAGCATGGAGAAATGTTCATTTTTGCAAAAATTCTTTTGGCATGATGAAAAATGGTGTCAAAATTGGAGGTGCATGGGGAGAAGGAGAGTCCAATCTTATATGGACTCTTATTTTCTTATTTGGATCCAAACCAAATCACATCTGGTTTAACCAAATAAAATATATGAAATCTAATCTAATTAGATCTTAAATTTTTAATCAAATCTCAATCAAATTAAAATTGATTGAACTAAAGTTCTGATCAAATCAGGGATAATTCTTCCTTAGATTAGATCATCTCATAACCTAATCGGGTCAAACCTAATTGCATCCAATTCAATTAGATTTTATTTAATCCTCTTTGCTTAATCAAATTAAGCTAATTAATAATTTAATTATAAATTAATTTTCTATTAATTTACTAATACTTAATAATTAATTTATTACAACTTTTGCATAAGGCTAACCATTAATCGAATTGATGATTAAGCCTTGAACGATTCTCAATCGTTGATCCGTCATATGATCAGTCAGAAATTTTTTTTTTGAGTGTGACCTTATAGGTTCGATCCTAAGTCGATAGCATAAGAATAACTTTCTAAATCAATCGATATAACCATCTAGCAATAATGACCCGACATCCGGATAGATCGAATGAAGGCAAGCAACATTCAAGAACCTATTGGCATATGGTTACCGGTATAATTCATCTCTTTGACCCTAATGCTCGAGGATGATCTAGGATTTAACTGTCAATCCTAGATAAGTCATCCACATTGTATTTTTAATCTTTTTTAAATCTATCACATAGATTATCCGTTCTCAGGTTTGCTAAATTAAAATACATTGATATATTAACTCCTACTAATTCGGAGGGGTCAATCCCATCTTGACTCATGCACCAGCTTGACAAGTACTTGACTGTACCCAAAAATTTTTTATTATCAAATTTGAAACTCAGTTACTCTGGTATCAAAGTATAGTAAGTTGCTTGCAAGTCACTATGGTGATCTCAGATCGGAGGGACACTTATACCCATACCCTTCGTGAGCTATCCTTGACAGCAGAGTGCTCCGTAGTTGATCAAATTTAGTGACGATGTACTTCTACATCTCACTTACATGCCATACCAGTGTCTCTACACCATTTGGTTACCAAGACAACCAACGCATATGGCACACAATGACCTATACTTGATATCGCTATCTATTGGAGTTTCATGATTTCATACATGCAAAAATTTTTTAAAATGAGTATGCAGTAAAATTTAAAAATTTTAGATTAAATCTAATTTAATCAAAGCATACATACAATCAAATCTTAAAACCATAAATAAGACCTATATATGTGAGATAATTTTTAGATACTAAAATCAAATAAAAAAAAATAAATAGACTCCATACCTTGGCACGAGTTCATCTTCACCGCAAACTGATGATCATGGATGTCTTACGAAGGTCCATTGAAGCCGTACAAGTATCTGACCTCTACGAATATCCACACGAGACTTCGATCTGATCAAAAGCTTCTTGATCTCATCGAGATGCTAGCTCCCTTACAGAGATCGCATCTTAATAGTTAAAAATCTTCTTTTCTTCAAGACACTCTTAGAGAAGAAGAAAAAAATAGGAGGATGTTGATCTCTATACTAGAGATTATGAGAAGAACATTTTCTTCTCTTTTCTTTCTAAAACTCATGTACCAAATCTCTACGCTAGAGATGTAAAAATTTTTATCCAACTCTTGGACAAAGAGGAGAGAAAAACTCATGTCCAAACTAGGGCAAAAGAGAGAGACAAGAGGCTCCAACAACCAACCTTTGGTTGTTGGTAAGAAAGAAGGGATTAAAACAAATATACCTCATGCCATCTTGTTGCTGCACCCTCTCTTTTTCTTCTCTATTTTTCTCATGGACGCCCCCTGGTTTTGGCATCTTAAAACTAACCATATCAACCATCTTAACTGTCCCATAAGACCTACGTTTAAATAGGCAAAGGGGATAAGATTTTTGAGTTAGAAGGTAAGAGCCCAAATCTCTTAGGACTCTAGCAATTTTATGCCACCCACCACCAGATTTTTTTTGCACCATCATATCTCATGGAAAGAAGGATTTTAAGAGTTCTTCTTACATGCTAAAAAGGGGAGAGGGTGTGGGATATTTGTGCATCCAAATCTGGTTGGGCGTGGGGCTTGTTTTATGGCGCATGGAGAGAGAGTTTAATCCACTTAAGACTCCTCTTTAGGTAGCTGATTTAAACTAATTTAAACTCTAACCAATTATAATCATATTAAGAATTGATTAGACCCAAATAGATGAAAATTCAAATCTAATTAGGAGTCCAAACTATTTAGATTAGATGTCACCTAATTAGAGAAGGAGTCCTAGTCTTTTTGGACTCTCTCTTGGTGCTTGAGTCAAACTCAATTTAATCCTAATCTAATTAAAATTTAGTAAACCCATAAAGAGAAGAATTTTTAATCCAAATAAAAACTCAAACACTCTTGTTTAGATCCTAGTCTAATTAGAAATTAAGTCAAACCCAAATTCTAATTCAACAAGAATTTATTCTCCCATGCAATTTGATTATATCATAACCCAATTAGGCTTGATCAAATCAAACCCATATCAAGTCAAATTAAATCTAATTTAATTAGACTTGATGCAAGCCCTATTGCACAATCCAATTGCTAATTAATCCTCCTATAACTCACTAACTCTTTAGCGAGTTACTTTATTGCAACTTTTGCATTGGATTAATCATCAATCAAATTGATAATTAAATCCTATCATGATTCATAATCATAATTCAACCATCTGATCAGTCAAAAGCCTCTTTGTGTGTGACCACATAGGTTCTATTATATCTGAAAGTAAGATATATTGTGATCTCTATCATAATATCATCAAAACTCTTTTCAATGGGTTGGAACCATTCCAACTCTGTCTATCAAGGATCATCGATCATCAAAATGATGCTCGTGGGTCTCACAATCCACCAGTGACACCTAGCAGTATGTAGTGGCAACTCAGCAAAATAAAAAGTGATGAACCTTTAGGTACAGTTAACGTATGATACAGTCCCTCTATTGTGAGTCTTGATCAGTTGGTAGGTCATGGATGAATGTCAAATCTCATCATCGGTCATATGATAGTTCAATCAGCTCGAATCCATATGTGATTCTCATGAAAACTCTTTTTTATTAGTCACACTGCTATGGCCATAGACTTAAAGACTCAACTTCTTAAATCCCATAGGACTACTCCTTTCTGCTAGGATCGATAGATTCTATCTAGGTGCACACCCTACTCCTACAGTGAACCAACTATTTCCAACATCCATTATAGAGACTCATTGAGTCAATGTTTATATGTAGTCAAGCTCTAGCAGTCTCACTGCGAGCAGCTATAGCACTACAAGTTAAAAGACCAGTCATACAACTGCAGCATCGAGAATGTCACTAACGAGTGAGTGGACATTCATGTGACTTCTCATTTTGGTCACGCTCAGTGCTAGTTGTTCTCTAACAACCACCTACACTCTCGCTCCAGTATCACTACACCTCAGACTCAAGACTCATCTGTCTGAAGGAAGTAATCATGCACTAGTCTATCTAGATCAATCACCATCTCCGTGATGATCCTATGACTAGGAGTAATTTAAAAATTAATCATCAATGATACAAGTCTCAAATTCTTAACTCTTTGAGAATATGTGTCATCATCTTATTAATCCCTTAGATGATTCATGGACACATAAAACATGAATGATAATATAAATTTTCAATAAGTACAAAACCATATCTTAGTAATATGATATGCATCAACCAAGATTGGCTTCTAGGGCATACATCCAACAATCTTCCACTTGCACTAAAGTGAATCTGCCATATCAAGCCCTATCTTCACAAGACAGGCTTTAGTCTACAGCTAGCTAGGTGACTTACCAGTGAGTTATCCACATCTCATGTAGTGTTTTCTCTGTGCACCTCTCTGTATTTCTACTTAAGGTAGTCGCATATTCTATTGCTCTATGTGCTTGGATATCTGGTGAGACCAAAACTCTTTAGTAAGGGCTATGGTGCCATTGTCTTTGCAGTATAGTGTCATGGTATCTGATGGCCTGACGTCCAGTTCTGCAACTAATATTAGAATCAGAATGCATCCTACACATCTATAGTGTACTCAGCTTCCATCGATCAATTGCTTGAAATCCTTTCAAGATATCGACATAACTACACCTATGATGTAGACATTCTACCATTAACGACAGACATAAAATATGAATTGGTGTATCCTTCCACTTCTAACTTTGACCCTTCTCCAAAATTAAGAACAATTCTTTAGTTCTTCTCAAGAGCTTAAAGATATTTTCACAGCAATCCAGTGCTCTCAGTCTAGATGCAACTGATATCTACTCATGATATTCACGGTATTAAGTATATCAGTTTAAGTATATTATATGGCATACATCTATGCCCAAGAGGGTAGCAGATCCCTCTCTGAGATTTCTATGCTGAACCCTTTCAGCATCTAGTCTCCATACTTTATCTATGAAAACACAAGCATCCAGTTACATGTATCTCTCTAGATCTTTATATTTTCAAAATATAGGATGCTTGCTTTATGTCTTTCATGGAGAATTTATATACAACTATATTTTAACCGATGTCGATATTTGGACACTCCCACTAACCCTTTTGAAAATACGTAATTCCATATTTTTATCAAACAATTTAATCATATCAATGTTCCAACTCTAAGATTATTACATATTTTATAATCTCCTATCACAAGAAGTAAAATTTATAAGCTATTCCATATAGAAATCTTCAAAAGATATCTAGTCAGAAAAGCTAATTCACATCTTTTCTTGGAGTCGATATCTAACATCGCCTCATTGTAGATTTTTGGATCATCTCTATATTTTCTATCTTTCATGAGAAATAATTTCTTTCTACATCCTCTGTTAAGAATACCCAAGTACCTTTCGAGAGGATGGGAGATCCTACTATTGAAAGAACTAGATCTAAGATTTCAGGGTTAGATCTTGAAACTTTTTCAAGATCAGGCAGCGAAAGACTAAAATAAATCAAAATTTATCTTATAAAATTAAAAAATCTCTAGATCTAAGATCTTATTACATGATTATTACATGATATTAAATCAAAAATTAAAATATAAAGAGCAAGAACTACATGTTGATCATATCAACATGTTTCTATACTACGTCTAATGTATGTAAAATATAATCGATCAGATCTATTACCTTGCAAGTTAGATATTCTAACTTTGCTGATCTGAGCTTGAGGATGATGTTGTGAGCCACACATACGTCCGGCCTCTAGGAGTCATCCACACGAGCCCACGAATCACGATCAAAAGTCTTGGTCCAGGAAATCAGCACAGTATGCTAGTATTGTGCTATCTTTCTTCGACGATCATCAGATGCCTCCTTCTTCTTGATTTGGACTCTTCTAAAGATGAGAAGTAGGATAAAAAAGTTTAGATATGAGATACTCTCAGAAAACTCATAGATGGAGGAAGGAAAGGGGTGAACTCAGCAACCCTAGAAGAAGACCCTCTTCTTCTTCTCTTTGCTCTAATCCAGACACTTAGTGTTGTGCCTATTATATCTCTATGTCCTAACACTCTTTCTCTCTAATTTTCACATGCCCCAAAGGTCTCTCAATTATCTATAATCCATAAAAATTTCAAGAAGAAATTCATCTTAAATAATGAGATATGAAGAATTCTTGTCTAGGTCAAATACCTAGTCATGAAAAATCCAAATAGGGCAAGACAAGTGGTGCCCAACTCTTGGGCGCCCCCTCCTTCTTTTGCTATCATGGACCACCAGAAAAGGGTGTAAAATATTACCATAAAAGCCACAAAAATTTCAAAAAAAATCTGGATAAAATCAGTGCTATAAGGAAAGAGTTTTGGTTTCCTAAAATTCTATCTCATAGAATTTGAAATCCAAACTAATTCCTACTTTGACTTGGTCCACAATCACATTCCATGTAAGAGAGAAAGAGTGAAAAGCTTTGAGCATGCATGAAAGCCTAAGAAAGAAGATTTTGTCACACAAAATAAGAGAGAGTGGGCATGGGGGGCTAAGTGGTGCAAGGTGGAATCCTAGTCTTACTAGAATTCAATCTATGACTTGTTCAAATTTGATTTCTCAAACCAAATCAAATCAAAACTAAATAAATCTAATTAAAATAAGTTTTAACCCAATTAAGAATCTAATTTAATCAAATTAAATTAGATTTAAGTCTGATTTAATTTTTTAATCGAATTAAAAATTAGGTTGACCCAAGTCCTAATTGAACTAGGACTAATTTTTCATTGCACTAGACTTATCTAATAAACTAATTGAACTTGATCCAATCAAGCCCAAACCAAACCTAATTAAATCATATTTAATTAGACTTAATCTTAGCTTATTGGCTTAATCAAATTAAGCCAATTAGCAATCAAATTGCTAATCGATCCTCCTGCAACACTTGCACTAGATTAAATGTCAATCGTATTGATCGTTTAACCCTAGAATGATTCTTAATCGTTGATCAACCATCCGATCGGATTGTGAACTCTAATGTGCGTGACCTCATAGATCCAAACCTAAGCTAGTAGCATAAAAATAAATTTTTATACCAATCGAAATGATCATCTGAAAGGAATATGCCCTACAAGCCAATCAAAATTTGTATTTTGATGGATTTTTTTTGTAATCTTCCAGACTTATGTATTGACTCTTTAAATAATAAAAGGCAATTTTCATCATATACTGTATCTTACTTTAGTAATGATTATGATGAACTCCATAAATTAGGAAAATGGGTTTAGGGTTATGATGAGATCATACCTATGAGACTTAAAATCCTAAAAATCCTAATTTAGAATATTTCTAGTCATAGGAGCATTGAGTAGGGGATCAATGTTCTGGATAGATTAGCACTTTCTATGTATGCTCGATGGAGAGGGTGGTAGATCTCATATGCCACTTGTGTGAGACACTAATACAAGAAAGTGGGTGCTCATTAGAGAATGAGTTCACTGAATTGATCCGACCTAAGAAACATCTTATAGAATTTATTTACCTGTCAAGAGATGTTTTCTTATAGTGGGAGTTGTGCATGTAATCCTTTAACCTGAGACTACCATAGAATCTTGTATACATGAATCCATATTTTTTGGTTCATACTCATTCATGACTTAGTCATGCATGGAATATTCTAGATATGATAGAATGTGTATAGAGGTTGTGAGTAGATCATCATGGAATCGATCACTCCTGGTAAGAAAAAATCGCATCCTACTTGTTCTGATCGATTGATGATTCAGGAAGCCTTTGATCAAAGCAGAATAAAAATTAAAAAAAGTTTTTAATATTTTATTAATTGAATCATCATATAAGATGGAGAAAAATATGAGTATGATATTGGATTTGACATAATTTCATATCCAGAGTCATATTCGGGGTGCAGAGAGATTGCAGGATCAAATTGCACGGTAACTTTCTACTGAAAGGTATTTTTGGTATCTTCATCAAAAATTTTATATCTTCTAGGTAGACATGATATGTTGCTAGATGTCAATCTTGTCTTATGAGTTTGATCGAATTAAAAAGTTTAATTCAATCACCAATTAGAAAGAGTTCTAATTGCTGAAATCGGGTTAGCACGATTCGATCTAGATCGGTTAGATTAAATTCCAATCAAATCAAATAGATTTAAATTCAGACCTATTGCTGGCTAGATATGGAACTCAATGGGTCATACACAAAGGATATTGATCAGGGGTCTAATTGGATTAGATCATGTTTGCAAAATTGACATGCTAGCACATGTTGTAAAAAACTAGCTCCTTGTTTCAAATTGGGTTTAAAATTTATTTCAGATTGGGCTAATTAAAGCCAAATTAATTCAAATAAATTTTTGATTTGAGTTGGTTCAGCCCTTGGCTGCGTGTACCAAAAAGTTGGACTCAGCAAACCAAGTTTCCACAAGTCAAGAATTTTTCTTGTGCATGGGTGCAGTTTTTGTGTGCAGAAATAGTTTTCGCATCCCATGAGATAGGACGCCTCATCCTTGAGCTTATCCTATGTTCCATGATGAAATAAATTTTTAGATAATTATAACTTTATTTTGAGCATGAGAAATATTTTTTAAGTTAAAATTCCTTCTGGTTTAATCATGAAAATTCATTGAAGTTGGAAATCCTATCAGCCTGATCCATGCGCCTGACCAAGAGTCCAAATTGTGAAGGACTCTAACCCATTTGTCACATGAATTCTTAATCTAAATTTTTTTCTATGACATTCTCATGTTAGTGCCTTAATTTTTTTCCATTGGATAGATAAAATTATATTGATGGGTGCTGAAAAAAAATTATGCCATGGGAAGCTGCGCGACTCATCGAAGAATCATCGAGAAAAATATTCCGAAGAGTCCTTCTGCATGAAGCATCTCTTGGATTTTTTCCTGATGATTGCCATGTGTTAAAAACTTCTAGATAGGAATGAGAATTCATCAGAAGGCATGAGATTTTTTGATGGATGCGAGATGGTGCATGGAAGGGGCGCGAAAAATTCCCGAAGGCAACCTATCGCTAAGTATTTAAAGGGGGTGCACCAGGGGATTGGATTCATTTAGATTTCCAATTCCTCCTTTCTTTCTAACATCCTCTCTCTATTATCCAATTAGTCTCTTCCTTCTCTTGTTAGGACAAGTCCAAAAATAGAAAGGACAAGTTTGATTTTAGGACAAGAGTCTAGGAAGAGAATTAAGGAAGATAAGGAGAGAAGAAAGGTAGGGATAGGAAGGCTAGGAGAAGAGGAAGAGCGTCTTGAGATCCTGTGCTCAAAAAATTCTCAGAGTGAGAATTTTAGAGGAAGAATCATCTCAAAGAGTTGGTGTCCTGATCATAGCCCTGTGTGGATCACTGTTGGAGGGCGAACACTTGGGTGCCTGGTGGAGGTTCTGCCGAAATTTAGATTTAGCACTGCAGGTATTCTTCTATAAATTAAATTTAATCTTGAATTTATGTTATATATGATTGTTAATCATCAAGGAGATGCTGGTTTAAAGGTTTAATATTTAAGATTTTTTTATTAAAATTTTGAAATCCATTATGTTTCCACTGTGCATGTCCATCCTGAAACCCTACAGTGGTATCAGAGCCGACCTTGTTTGGTTCAATCATATATACATAATATTTATGTGATCCATAGTATGATTTATACTATAAAATAATTTATGCTTTCATATGATGATATGAAATAATGCATATATCATTCACCACTTCATCATCTTGACATAAGGTTGTCCTAGCATAACGGGGTTATGCTGCAAGGTTGTCCTAGGATGATGAATGTCCATATGTTACACTTGCACATGTAGAAAGTTTTAATGTTGATACGTAAATAAGTATTATGTAGTTAGAATGTGCATGAGACCAAATAAAAGCCCTCATTAGAAAATTATATTAAGTGATAGTGATATGCAACTATGGGTTAACTAATTCTTGATCAATTGATCAATTGGTGTCTAGAAAAGTGCTATAGGTGATTCTTTAATTGGTTTCATTATCTGATCTGGTCAATTTATTGGTGTCTAAAGAAAGCAATGGAGGGACCCCCATCTTACTTACCTAGCCAATTTGATTAAGCGATCTTGATATTGAAAAATCCTAATATTAAAAATACTATTAAGGGCCTTCCTTCATGCTAGGTTAATGTTACATCATGAACTATGGCTAGTTTGTTGTGTTAACATGAGGCTTGTCACAAGGATTGATATAACATAATTCTGGTGCATAGAAGATGCTTACGGCAATTTTGAATATGCTGCTTTGTTGTGTTAACATAAGGGCAGTTATATTAAAATTTGACTGTATTGAAATGAAGGGTCTAGCTTAACTAAAATATTATAGCTTGTTATGTTAACATAAGGCTAATAATATTTTAGAAGCCAAGATATAATATTGAAAGTTGCATGAGATGCAATTGGAAAGAGTTTTCTACCTATGAACTCATAAGGGTTTGTTGTGTTAACACAAGATCATTATGAGAAATTAGGGTCTCAATCCCACTAAGATAAATATTACATATGTCTCGTTCATCATAGTAGAGGGTTATGATGTTCGATAAAATAATGGGAGGCACAATTAAATCTAAAGACCTTATTTAATTGTATGAGTCCATATGAGTTGTTTGCTTATGTAATATTCTTTAATTATTATAGATTAAATTCTACAAATGATATCTTCACTATCATTGTGAGGAATTTTAGATTCAAATAAGTTGACCGATCCCAATTATGTAGACTGGTTGAGGAATTTAAAGATCGTACTCACTCAGGAGAAGCTCTCCTATATCTTAACATCCTTGAACCACAAGAGGTTGGGAATGATGCCACAGAAGAGGAGGTATCCACATACAAGATGTGGAAGAATGACAGTTTAACTGTCAAGTGCATCATACTGGCCTCTATGAGCAATGAGTTGTAGAGGCAGTATGAGAGCATGGATACTCAATCCATACTCCTTAATCTTAAAGAGTTGTATGGAGAATAGAGTAGAACTGCTGGATATGAGATATCTAAGCAGTTATTCCGTGCTAGAATGACTGAGGGATCATCCGTACAAGATCATGTCCTGAAGGTCATTGATCTGATCACCAGATTGGGTCAACTTGATTTTGTGATGAATGGAGAATTAAGTCAGGATTTGATCCTGCAATCTCTCCCCGAATCATTTGCTCAGTTTGTTGTGAACTATCATATGAACAAACTGAATACCTCCTTGCCTGAGCTGTTAAATATGCTTAAGACAGCTGAGAGCCATATTAAGAAAGAAAAGGATCCACTTCTTCTTATGGGTAAAACCTCTAAGAAGAAGTCAGGTTTTAAGGGTTCAAAGAAAGCACTGAATCCTGAGGGTGGCAAGATGAAGAAGAAGGGGAAGAAAGTCTCTGGACAGGATACTTGCTTTCACTACGGTAAGGCAGGACACTGAAAAAGAAATTGCAAATTATATCTTGCAACTGTAAAGGTAGGTGCAAATGATGCACCAAAAGGTATGTATGAGATACATACAATTTTGTCATTAAGTTCTTCTAATTCAGACTCTTGGGTATTGGATACCGCCTGCGGTTCTCATATCTGCAAGTCGTTGCAGGGGCTGTAGAATATTAGAGTGCTGAAGAAGGATGACTTCGAGCTCTACGGTGCTGGAGGAGAGTCAATCCAAGCAGAGGCTGTAGGAACATATATGTTGAAGTTACTTTCTGAAAAGATCTTAGAGCTAGAAAACTGTTATTATATGCCTAAGATCATTAGAAATATTATTTCTGTATCGTTACTATTGCAATGAGGTTATGAAATAAATGGAAAGAGCAATAGTTGCTCAATTTCTTTTTCTAATGAAATTATTTGTCATGGCATTATTAATAATGGTCTTCTAATTCTATCTAATGATAATATTTTTTATATTAATGAAAGTAAAAAGTGAAAGAGAGAAGAGTTTAATAATACTTTACTTTGGCATTGTCGACTTGGTCATATAAGTGAGACAAGGATTAACAAGTAATTCAAAGAAGAGTTCTTTGATCCTTATGATTATGAATCATTAGGTACTTGTGAATCTTGTCTTATGGGAAAAATGACTAAGACTCCATTTAGTGGACATGGAGAAAGGACAAGTGAGTTATTAGGACTTGTACATACTGATGTATGTGGTCCTATGACAACAGAAGCCAGAAGAGGATACTCTTATTTTATAACGTTCACTGATGATTTATCTAGGTTTGGATATGTGTATCTTATGAAACACAAATCTGAAGCCTTTGATAAATTTAAAGAGTATCAAAGTATGGTCGAGAAACGAACTGAAAAAAGTATTAAAATCCTTCGATCTGATCGAGGAGGAGAATACTTATCCAATGAATTTTTAGATCATCTTAAACAAAATAGAATTCTCTTAGAATGGACTCCTCCCTATACACCACAGCTAAATAGTGTAGTGGAAAAAAAGAATCGCACTTTATTAGATATGGTGCGGTCCATGATGTGCCTTACAGATTTGTCAATTTTTTTCTGGGAATATGCCCTAGAAACTGCTGTCTATATTCTAAATAGAGTACCTTCAAAATCTGTGCCAAGCACTCCATATGAGATATGGAGAGAAAAGAAGCATAATCTTAAGTATCTTAAGATATGGGGCTATCCAGCTTATGTTAAAAGAAATTTTGGACATAAGCTGAGTGCTAGGGCAGATAAATATTTGTTTGTAGGTTATCCTAAAGAGAGTATAGGATATCTCTTTTACCATCCTACTGAACATAAGGTGTTTGTCAGTAAATATGCCACTTTTATGGAAAAAGAGTTTATCCTAGAAAGAGGCAGTGGGAAAAAAAATTAAACTTGGAGAAGTTCAAGACCTACAAATGCAAGCACAAGATGATCCTCAACCAAAAATATCTATTAATAAAGTACAAACACAAAGTATACCTTCTCTCCGAAGGTCGGATAGGGTGCGGAATGCACCTATGAGGTATGGGTTTGTTATTGAGAATAATGAAGCCCACATCATTGAGAATGATGAACCTTTGATCTATATGGAAGCCATTATGAGAAGGGACTCAGACAAATGGCTAGAGGCTATAAAATCCAAAATGGACTCCATGTCTTCCAACCAAGTGTGGACTTTGGTTGATGCACCAGAGGGTGTGACCCCTATTGGATACAAATGGGTCTATAAGAAAAAGATTGGAGCGGATGGCCAAGTTGAAACCTATAAAGCTAGATTAGTAGCTAAAGGTTTCAGGCAAAAATAGGGTATTGATTATGATGAAATATTTTCACCTGTTGTTATGCTCAAATCTATACGGATTATGCTTGCAATAGTAGCATACCATGATTATGAGATTTGACAAATGGATGTGAAGGCCACCTTCCTTAATGGTTATCTTGAGGAAGAGGTTTACATGTCTCAGCCAGAAGGGTTTGTCTCAAAAGGGAGAGAAAATCAGGTATGCAAGCTTAAGAAATCTATTTATGGATTAAAACAGGCCTCAAGGAGTTGGAACATCCAATTTGATGTTATAGTCAAATAGTTTGGCTTTATTTAAAATATGGATGAACCTTGTGTATACAAAAAGACTAGTGGGAGTGCCATTGTCTTCTTAGTTTTATATGTGGATGACATACTTCTTATTGGAAATGATAACTCAATGTTACAATCGGTCAAGACATGGCTATCAAGTAAGTTTTTCATGAAGGATTTGGGTGAAGCATCTTATATACTAGGTATAAAGATCTATAGAGATAGTTCTAAGAGGATGTTAGGCTTGTCCCAATCTAGGTACATAGACTTAGTGCTAAAGAGGTTTAGCATGGATGGAAGTAAAAGAGGTTATTTACCCATGAGTCAAGACATACATCTCTCTAAAAGGATGTCTCCTAAAATACCGGAAGAGAGAAATATAATGAGTTCTATTCCCTATGCTTCGGCAGTAGGGTCGATCATGTATGCTATGCTATGTACTAGGCCTGATGTTGCCTATGCCTTAGGCATAGTTAGTAGATTTCAGGCTGATCCAGGAGAAGATCATTGAAAAGCAGTGAAAAATATTCTTAAGTACCTAAGAAGGACTAAAGATATTTTTCTAGTATATGGAGGATCTGATTTAAAACTAGAAAGTTATTCTGACTCTAGTTTCCAATCAGACCCTGATGATAGCAAGTCCACTTCAGGATATGTCTTTCCTCTTAATGGTGGAGCTGTTAGTTGGAAAAGTTTCAAGCAGCAAACTGTAGCGGACTCAACCACTGAGGCAGAATATATAGCTGCAAGTGAAGCCGCCAAGGAAGCCGTCTGGATGAAGAAGTTCATCAATGAGTTGGGTGTCGTTCCTGAGATTAAAAATCCAGTACCACTTTACTGTGATAATACTGGAGCAGTTGCTCAAGCAAAGGAACCAAGGTCTCATCATAAATTTAAGTACATTCTAAGACGCTTCCATCTCGTTCGTGAAATAATCGAAAGACAAAATATTATCATTGAACGAGTAGAAACAAAGAATAACATAGCAGACCCATTCACTAAGGCTTTACCACAACAACAGTTCGATCACCATCTCGATTGTATGGGGATAAAATATAAGGGCGATTGGCTTTAGTGCAAGTGGGAGATTGAAATGAATATGTCCTACAAGCCAATCAAAATTTGTATTTTGATGGATTTTTCTTGTAATCTTCCAGACTTATGTATTGACTCTTTAAATAATAAAAGATATTTTTCATCATATATTGCATCTTGCTTCAGTAATGATTATGATAAACTCCATAAATCAGAAAAATGGGTTTAAGGTTATGATGAGATCTTACCTATGAGACCTAAAATCTTAAAAATCCTGATTTAGAATATTTCTAGTCATAGGAGCATTGAGTAGGGGATCAATGTTCCAGATAGATTAGCACTTTCTATGTATGCTCGATGGAGAGGGTGGCAGATCTCATATGCCACTTGTGTGAGACACTAATACAAGGAAGTAGGTGCTTATTAGAGAATGAGTTCACTGAATTGATCTAACTTAAGAAACATCTTATGGAATTTACTTACTTGTCAAGAGATGTTTTCTTATAGTGGGAGTTGTGCATGTAATCCTTTGACTTGAGACTACCATAAAACCTTGTATACATGAATCCATATTTTTTGGTTAATACTCATTCATGACTTAGTCATGCACGGGATGTTCAAGACATGGTAGAATGTGTATGAAGGTTGTGAGTAGGTCCAATATGAAATCGATCACTCCTGTTAAGAGAAAATCGCATCCTACTTGTTCTGATCGATTGATGATTCAGGAAGCCTTTGATCAAAGTAGAATAAAAATTAGAAAAAGTTTTTAATATTTTATTAATGGAATCATCATATAAGATTGAAAGAAATATGAGTATGATATTGGATTTGATATCATTCCATATCCAGAGTCATATTCGGGGTGCAGAGAGATCGCAGGATCAAATTGCACGGTAACTTTCCATTGAAGAGTATTTTTGATATTTTTATCAAAAATTTTATATCTTCTAGGTAGACATGATATGTTGCTAGAAGTCAATCTTGTCTTATGGGTTTGATCGAATTAAAGAGTTTAATTCAATCACCAATTAGAAAGAGTTCTAATTGCTGAAATCGGGTTAGCTCGATTGGATCTAGATCGGTTAGATTAAATTCTAATCAAATCAAATTGACTTGAATTCAGACCTATTTCTAGCTAGATATGGAACTCAATGGGTCACACACAAAGGGTATTGATCAGAGGTCTAATTGGATTAGATCATGTTTGCAAAATTGACATGCTAGCACATGTTGTAAAAAACTAGCTCTTTTTTTTGAATTGGGTTTAAAATTGATTCTAGATTGGGATAATTAAAGCCAAATTAATTCAAATAAATTTAGGATTTGAGTTGGTTCAGCTCTTGGTTGCATGTACTAAAAAGTTGGACCCAGGAAACCAAGTTTCCACAAGTCAAGAATTTTTCTTGTGCATGGGTGCAGTTTTTGTGTGCAGAAATAGTTTTCGCATCCCATGAGATGGGATGCCTCATCCTTGAGCTTATCCTATGTTCCATGATGAAATAAATTTTTGGATGATTCCTAACTTTATTTCAACCATGAGGAATTTTTTTAAAGTTAAAATTCCTTCGGGTTTAATCGTGGAAATTCATTGAAGTTGGAAATCCTATCAGCCTGATCCATGCGCCTGACCAAGAGTCCAACTTTTGAAGGACTCTAACCCATTTGTCATGCTACTTCTTAATCTGAATTTTTTTCCACGATATTCTTATGTTAGCACTTTAATTTTTAGCTATTGGATGGACAAAATTACATTGATGGGTGGTGAAAAAAAATTATGCCATGGGAAGCTGCATGACTCATCAGAGAATCATCAAGAAAAATGTTTCGAAGAGTCCTTCTGCATGAAGCGTCTCTTGGATTTTTCCTGATGATTGCCATGTGTCAAAAACTTTCAGATAGGCATGAGAATTCATCAGAAGGTATGAGATTTTTTGATGGATGCAAGATGGCGCATGGAAGGGGTGCAAAAAATTCCTGAAGGCAACCCATCGCTAAGTATTTAAAGGGGGTGCGTCGGGGGATTGGATTCATTCAGATTTTCAATTCCTCCTTTCTTTCTAACATCTTCTCCCTATTGTCCAATTAGTCTCTTCCTTCTCTTGTTAGGACAAGTCCAAAAATAGAAAGGACAAGTCTGATTTTAGGACAAGAGTCTAGGAAGAGAATTAAGGAAGACAAGGAGAGAAGAAAGGTAGGGATAGGAAGGCTAGGAGAAGAGGAAGAGCGTCTTGAGATCCTGATGTTCAAGAAAATTCTCAAAATAAGAATTTTAAAGGAAGAATCATCTCAAAGAGTTGGTGTCCTGATCATAGCCCTGTGTGGATCACCGTTGGGGGGTGAATACTTGGGCGCCTGGTGGAGGTTCTGTTGAAATTTGGATTTAGCGCTGCAGATATTCTTCTATAACTTAAATTTAATCTTGAATTTATGTTATATATGATTGTTAATTATTAAGGAGATGCTGGTTTAAGGGTTTAATATTTAATATTTCTTTATAAAAATTTTGAAATCCATTATGTTTCCACTGTGCATGCCCACCCTGAAATCCTACATTATCTAGCAATGGTACTCGACGGTCGGATAGGTCGAATATGTAGAACAACATCTTTAGAACCCATGCGGATATAGTTTTCATATAATTCATCTCCTTGACCAAAATGCTCATAGGACACCTCAGAGTTCAACTGTCAACTCTGATCAGGTTGTCCACATTGTATTTCAAAATATCAAATCCATCTAATGGATTACCCTGGCCATGGTTTTGCCAAATTGAAATACAGCGACTCATTCTTCTCCAATTCTTGAAGTGGTCAATCCCATCTTGATCATACTCTAATTTTGCAAGTACTTAACTGTGCCCAGAAGCCTTCCATCACTGAATTAAAAATTTAGTTAGTCCAGTACCAAAGCACAGTGAGTTGCTTGTAAGTCACTGAGGCGATCTCAGATCTAAGGGACACTTATATCTATATCCCATCAGAGACATTCTTGACAGCAGAATACTTTGGAGTTGGCCACGTTCAATGATGATGTACCCTTACATTTTACCTGTATGCCATACCAGTGTCTCCAAACTCTTTGGTTAAGAGCACAACCAACCCATATGGCCTACAGCAACCTATGCTCGATAGAAGTTGTCGTCCTTATTAATAGTCCATCATTTGGTCATGAACAGTTTTAAGGACTAATCGATAAATCTCTCTTTATCGAACCTAAATAATCTTAAGGACTTCATCACAACAACAGAGTTCATTAGAAGATGAAAACTTGTGATGAAAATATCAAAAATATATTTTATTTATTAACAAATCAATTAGAATACAAGGTTGCTCAACCGTCAACAGGTTGACGATTGGCTTTTGAGACATATTTCCCAACAACTCCCACTTATCCTAAAACCACTCGGCACAGTATCTAATACTCATCTTTGACTTGTGGTTGTTGAACTCCTTTATTGCCAGGGCTTTAGTGAAGGGGTCAGCCAGGTTCTCCTTTCCATC
Source organism: Elaeis guineensis (assembly GCF_000442705.2). Lineage (NCBI taxonomy): Eukaryota > Viridiplantae > Streptophyta > Magnoliopsida > Arecales > Arecaceae > Elaeis > Elaeis guineensis. Next base: position 60,155,499 of record NC_026001.2, read on the forward strand.
GATCTTCTGAAGGTCGATGTCACCTCGATCCACGATCTCCCAGACTAGGTGGAAGCGGTGCAAAATGTGCTTCATCTGCTGGTGTGCTTTGGGTTCCTTCACCTGAGCTATGGCACCAGTGCTGTCGTAGTAGAGCAGGACCGGACCATCGAGAGAGGGTGCTACTCCGAGCTCGGTGATGAATTTTTTCAGCCACACAGCTTTCTTCACGCCATCCGATGCTGTGATGTACTCCACCTCACAAATAGAGTCTACCATAGTATACTGCTTGAAACTCTTTCAGCAGATGGCTCCACCATTCAGAGTAAAGATATAATCTGATACGCTTCTGCTGTCATCATGATCAGATTGAAAGCTGGAGTCTGTGAACCCCACATGTTTCAGATTTGACTCGCCATAAACCAACCATTGATTTTTAGTATTTCTCAAATACTTAAGGATGGCTTTAACCACTTTTCAGTGGTTTTCTCCAAGATCAGATTGGTATCTACTCACTACTCCTAGTGAGTATGCCACATCTGGCCTTGTACATGTCATGGCGTACATGATAGATCCCATGGCCGAAGCATATGGGACTCTACTCATATGCTCTCTCTCATCAGGAGATGTGGATAATCCTTCTTAGAGAGAGAAATTCCATGGCCTATCGATAGATAGTCCTTCTTGGAATTCTTCATGCTGAACCTCTTCAGCACAGTGTCTATATACGTGGACTGGGATAATCCAAGCATCCTTTTAGATCTATCCCTATAAATCTTCATCCCTAGGATGTAGGATGCTTCACCCAAGTCCTTCATGGAGAACTGCGATGACAACCAAACTTTTATTCCCTGTAGTGCGGGGATGTCATTCCTGATTAAGAGAATGTTATCCACGTACAAGATAAGGAATACCACAACTAGGCCATTTGCCCATTTATAGATGCAGGGCTCTTCTCCATTCTTAATGCATACATTTTGATCACCTTATCAAAATGCATGTTCTAACTCCGTGAAGCTTGCTTCAATCCATAAATAGATCTCTGCAGCTTGCACACCTTGGACTCATCTGTAGATGTAAACCCCTCAGGTTGTATCATATACACCTCTTCGGTCAGCTGTTCATTCAGGAAAGCTGTCTTTACATCTATCTGTCAGATCTCATAATCCAGATGGGCAGCTATTGCAAGCATTATCCAAATGGATTTGAGCATTACCACAGGGGAGAACGTCTCGTTATAGTCAATACCATAATGTTGATGATACCCCTTGGCAACAAGACAGGCTTTATAGGTCTCCACCTTTTCGTCTATGCCCCTCTTTCTTTTGAAGACCCATTTACACCCAATGGGTTTAATCCCTTCAGGTGGGTCAACCAATGTCCATACATCGTTGACCTTTATGGACTCCATTTCAAATTTCATGGCTTCAAGCCATTTCTCAGAATCAGGTCTCTGCATTGCATCCATATAGGTGATCGGATCCTCATCATTCTCATCGAGTTCAATGGGATTACCATCCTGGATCAAGAAATCGTAGTATCTGTCCGACTGACGTGATACTCTATCGGATCGCCTTAATAGTACAGGTACATTAGGCTCTGGATTTGATCTAATCAAATCCAACTCAGGTTCAGCTATTGGTGTCAGTCCTTCTATCTGTTGAACTTCATCAAGTTCAACCTTAGAGGCAACGGTTCCTTCACCAAGGAACTTCTTTTCTAAAAAAGTTGCCTTAAGGCTGACGAACACCTTTGTTCATCAACATGGTAGAAAAAATATCCTTTGGTCTCTTTGGGGTACCCTATAAATGTGCATTTATCAGACCTTGGTCCAAGTTTATCTGTAACTAACCGTTTGACATAGGCCGGACAACCCCAGACCCTAAGGTGTGAAAGTGCGGCTTATGCCCTGTCTATATCTTATAAGAAGTCTTAATTACAGACTTACTTGAAATCTTATTTAACAGATAACAGGCTGATTCGAGTGCATATCTCCAGAAGGATATCGGTAAGCTGGCAAAACCCATCATGGATCGGACCATGTTAAACAGAGTCTGATTTCTCCTTTCAGACATATCATTATGCTGTGGTGTTCCTGGAGGAGTCCATTGGGAGAGAATCCCATTCTCTCTTAGATATGTGAGAAACTTACCAGAAAGGTATTTCCCTCCTCGGTCAGACTGAAGAGTTTTAAAATTTTTTTCAGTTTATTTTTCTACTTCACTTCGAAATCGTTTGAACATTTCAAATGAATCCGACTTATGTTTTATCAGATAGACATAACCATATCTAGATAGATCATCCATGAAAGTGATGAAGTAGAAATATCCACCTCTAGCACTTGTGCTCATGGATCCGCATACATTAGTATGTACTAGGCCCAAGAGCTCAGTAGCTCTCTCACCTTTTTCACTAAAAAGTGACTTGATCATTTTACCAAGAAGACAGGACTCACAGATTGAAAGTGATTCACAATCACTGACTTCGAGAATTTTTTCTTGAGTCAACCTGTTTATCCTATTCTTGTTTATATGACCTAGCCTATAGTGCCATAAGTAGATATCTGATACACTATCTAATCTAGGATGCTTGCCAGTAGAATAGACTACGTTAACAGGTTGTGATAACATATACACACCATTGTTTAAATGTTCACAAAAAATAGTAACACCATTCATAATGATATTACAAACTTGTTTGTTTATTAAAATTTTATAATCATTTTTGGCCAGAAGGCCTACAAAAATAATATTTAAAAAAAAATTGAGATAGAAATAACAATCATTAAGAATAACAGTATGAGACTCAAATACAAGTTTCAAGATTTCTAATGCTAGAACTGGAACTGATCTTCCATCTCCAACATTCAGGAACCTCTCGTCTTGCTCGAATCTCCTACTGACCTGCAACCTCTGCAACGAATTACAAATATAGTAAGGGCTACTGGTATCTAATACCCAGTCAGTTATATCACAAATAGAGAAATTGCAAGAAGTTATCATATAAATATCTTGCCCAGCAATAGCTTGCTTCTTTCTCTGCTTGTTCGGATCTAGGAAGGTAATGTACTGAGGACAGTTCCTCTTCCAGTGCCCTCGCTTCTTGCAAAAAAAGCATTCAGCTTGACTCTTATCAGGCTTGATCTTTCTGGTCTGGCCCTGCACTGATGTCCCAACCTGAACTTGCACCTTCTTCACTTTCTTCTTCTTGTTCTTCTTTCCTTTCTCAAAGGGTCGAGAACCAGAAGACGAACCTCCCACTAAGTTCACCGACTCCTTGTGGAGTTGGTGATCTTTCTCAAAGTTCTGAAGCAACCCCAGTAATCCATGGTAGTTTACTTCAGGCTTTGTCATTTTATAATGAGTGAGGAATAGGAGATAAGACTTGGATAGGGAGTTCAGTATTGCATCTTTCTCAAGCTGCTCATGCAAGGAAAAGTCGAGCTTGCTCAAACACTCTATCAGCTCGATCATGTACAATACATGATCAGTGACAGAGGCACCATCTTGCATTTTGGTGTTGATGATGGCACAACTAGTCTTGTGCCTCTTCACATCATCTGGTATGCCAAAGGCATCCTCCAACACTTGAAGCATGTCCTTTGGCTGAGCCATCTCAAATCTGCGATTGAACTTGTTGCTCATGGCAGTCAGCATGATGCAGTGCATCATGGTGTTTTACGTGCATTGGCAGCTGGCTCCTCAGGTGCAGGATCCGTTCATGCTCCAGGACTATCTTCAATTTTTGGTTCCAGCTACCAAAGTTAGATCCCACCAAATTTTCATTGTCCAACAATGATCAAAGCGATAAAGAAGTGGCCATATCTGTACAAAAGAAAACAACAACCTAATTAGTAATTGATTCATTAAACCTAAAGTTTGGACTTTAATCAAAAGATTTTTCCCACTATTTTATTCGAATTCGTAGCCTCTACCTCCAATTCGAGGAATTACCCTAATTCCTTAGTGGATACTAGAATCCACCTAAACTGCACACAAGCTCAACTTTGGTTGGCCAACCCATGTATATCTAAGGGTATGTTCATAACCAATTATTTTTCTAAACAATTTTTAATATTTTTAATTTTTCCCCAGTCCCTAATCAGTAGGCTTTGGCCTCCACTGAAAAAGTCTGGTTAGGTCCAACCATTAACATGACCATACTTAGCCCATCTAGCCAATGAATGATTAGGCCCAACTTTGGTTGGCTAACCTAACCACCATTTAGAAAGATGCAGTCAAAAAATCATATTTTGAATGACAATTCCATCGCCGATAAGCACTAGGCCTTTGGGCCTCCAATGATTATCCAACTGATGGACCCATTATCATCCACTTAATGGGAGGCTATGATCTAGTTATCACCATAACTATTTCATTTTAAGGACCTAATAATTTTAGAAGATTTAATTGATTTAGAGGAGGAGGTCAGATGAACTAGCTTATCATGATCCTCCCACTAGCTTCATCAAGTCAGCTTAAGGGAGACCATTAAAAGGGCTGGTCTAGGAGCACCTAAATCAGTCACACTGATTTACCTAGCTGACATGGGTCAGCTCGAATAGTCAAGTGATCCAATCAAAACATAATTTTATCAAGAGGCCAGGTAAGCTCGATCGGTGGGAGGGTCTGCCAAAGCTTGCCTCAGACACCATCAAAAATGGCCAGGTAAGCGGGCTACCAATTAAAAACCACCGATCTGGTTTACCTTAGACACTAATTGGTTTAATTAGTTTCGATTAGATCAACCTAACAGTTCATGCTAGATTGCTTAGCCAAGGATCAAGTCTATTTGGTTCTCATTAAAGATATGGACTTGACTAACTACACTATTGTAATTGATCTAGAGAATCCTTGACCTAATCTAAGACAACAATTGATTAGATTTAGTCAATTCTCTAATTAAATCCATCATTAATCTAGCCTCAGGTCTAACCCAATTAATGGACCTAATTTTCACTAACCCATTAACCCAATGTGTTATGATTTTTGTCTTAGGTTCTTCAATTCACAATCCTAGAACCTAATCAAATAACTTCTTAATTCTCAATTAAGTTTTGGGCTGAGGGTTGGGGTTCGGCTTTTTGAAAATAATTTTTATATTTGTAAAATATTTTTACAACATGATTCTACCAACCAAGTTGCATGTTTGATTCATAATCAAAATGCAAGTAAAATTAGCATGAAACTACTTTAGATCTAATCTAAACAGGTTTATGTAATTGAAACAATTTCAACTTTAAACTACGCAAATTTCTCAGACAAATATATGATGGTTCTTTGTACGAAAATTATTAACAAAGAGATTTTATTTTAGATTTAAATATCTTTTAAATCTAATAAATTATAAATTTAATCTAGATCACATCTAACAAATTTATGATTAAAGATAGATCTACACGAACTAGGATAACCTTTGCACTGTAAGGGGTAAAACATACAGCAGGACAACCTACAGTTCGTGATTGATCTAAAAATTTTAAATTTTAGATTTAACAATTAGATTATAAATTAGATATAATCTAAAAATAATCTAAGTATATATAAATAATCATGTAATAAACAACCTAGGTTCTGATACCAATTGAAGGAACCAGATCTAGGGTTTCAAGGTTAGATCTTGAAACTTTTTCAAGATCAGGCAGTGGAAGACTAAAATAAATCAAAATTTATCTTATAAAATTAGAAAATTTCTAAATCTAAGATCCTATTACATGATTATTACATGATATTAAATTAAAAATTAAAATATAAAGAGCAAGAACTATATGTTGATCACATCAACATGTTTCTATACTACATCTAATGTATGTAAAATATAATAGATCAGATCTATTACCTTGCAAGTTAGATGTTCTAACTTTGTTGATCCAGACTTGAGAATGATGTTTTAAGCCGCACATGCATCTGGCCTCTAGGAGTCATCCACACGAGCCCACGAATCACGATCAGAAGTCCTGATCCAGAAAATCAGCACAGTATGCTAGTACTATGCTGATCCTTCTTCGATGATCGATCAGATGCCTCTTCTTCTTGATTTGGACTCTTCCAAAAATAAGAAGTAGGAGAAGGAGTTTTAGATGTGAGTCACTCTCAGAAAACTCACAGATGGAGGAAGAGAAGGGATGAACTCAGCAACTCTAGAAGAAGACCCTCTTCTTCTTCTTTTTGCTCTAACCCAGATAATTAGTTTTGTGTCTATTATATCTGAAGGAACCAGATCTAGGGTTTCAGAGTTAGATCTTGAAATTTTTTCAGGCAGCGGAAGACTGAAATAAATCAAAATTTATTTTTTAAAATCAAAGAATTTTTAGATCTAAGATTCTATTATATGATTATTACATAGCATTAAATCAAAAATTAAAATATATAGAGCATGAACTATATGTTGATCATATCAACATATTTCTATACTACATCTAATGTATGTATTAAACAATAGATCAGGCCTATTACCTTGCAAGTTAGACATTCTAACCTTGCTAATTCGAGCTTGAAGATGATGTTGCAAACCGCACATGCGTCCGGTCTCTAGGAGTCATCCACACGAGCCCATAAATCTCGATCAGAAGTCCTACTTCAATAAATCAGCATAGTATGCTAGTACTATGCTGATCCTTCTTCGATGGTTGATCAGGTGCCTCTTTCTTCTTGATTTGGGCTCTTCCAAAGATGAAAAGTAGGAGGATGAGTTTTAGATCTGAGACACTCTCAGAAAACTCAAGATGGAGGAAAGAAAGAGATGAAACTAACAACCCTAGAAGAAGACCCTCTTCTTTTTCTCTTTTCTCTCTCCTAGACACCCTGTCTTGTGTCTATTATATCTCTGTGACCCAAAGGTCTTTCTCTTAATTTTTGGATGTCCCAAAGGTCTCTCAAATCTCTATGTTCTACGAAATTTTTATGAAAAATTCATTTTATAAAGAGAGATATGATAGAGTCCTTGTCTAGGTCAAATACCTAATCAAGGCTTATCCAAACATGGCAAGATAAGGAGTGCCCAAATCTTGGGTGCCTCCTCCTTATTTTTATGCATGGACTACTAGAAAAGGTGCACAATATGTGCCCTAAAGCCATAAAAATCTCAAAAAAAATTTGAGTAAATTCGGTGCAAAAAGGAAAGAGTTTTGGATTTCTAAAACTCTATCTCATAGAATTTGAAATCCAAACATATTCCTACTTTGAGTTGATCCACAACCACTTTCCATGTATGAAAGAAGAGAGGAAACCTTTTGGATGTAGAAAAAATCTGGGAGAGGGATTTTTTCACACAAAATAAGAGAAAATTGGTGTGGAATAAGAGAGAGGGCGTGGGGGGGGCTTATGTGGTGCAAGGTGGAATCCTAGTCTTACTAGGATTCTATTTTATGACTTGTTTTAATTTGGTTTCTCAAACCAAATCAAATTAAAATTAGATCAACCTAATTAAAATAGGTCTTAACCCAATTAAGAACCTAATTTAATCAGATTAAATTAGATTTAAATCTGATTTAATTTTTTAATCAAATTAAAAATTAGGTTGACCCAAGTCCTAATTGAACTAGAATTAGTTTTTTTCTTACACTTGGATTATCCAATAACCAATTGGACTTGATCCAATCAAGCCCAAACTAAATCTAATTAAATTATATTCAATTAGACTTAATCTCAGTCCATTGGCTTAATCAAATTAAGCCAATTAGCAGTCAAATTGCTAATCGATCCTCCTACAACACTTGCACTAGGTTAAATGTCAATCGTATTGATCATTTAAACCTAGAACGATTCTTAATCATTGATCAACCATCCGATCGGATCATGAACTCTAATGTGTGTGACCTCATAGGTTCAAACCTAAGCTGGTAGTATAGGAATAAATTTTTGTACCAATCGAAGTGACCATCTAGCAATGATACCCGACGATCGGATAAGTCGAATGTGTAGAACAACATCTTTAGAACCCATGCAGATATAGTTTCCATATAATTCATCCTTTTGACCAAAATGATCATAGCACACCTTAGAGTTCAACTATCAACTCTGATCAGGTTGTCCACATTGTATTTCAAAATATCAAATCCATTTGATGGATTACCCTGGCCAAAGTTTTGCTAAATTAAAATACAGTGACTCATTCTTCTCCAACTCTTGGAGTGGTCAATCTCATCTCGATCACACTCTGACTTTGCAAGTACTTGACTATACCCAGAAGCCTTCCATCATTGAATTAGAAATTCAGTTAGTCCGGTATCAAAGCACAGTGAGTTGCTTGCAAGTCACTGAGGTGATCTCAGGTCTAAGGGACACTTATACCAATATCCCATTAGAGACATTCTCGACAGTAGAATGCTCTGGAGTTGGTCACGTTAAATGATTATGTATCCTTACATCTCACCTGTATGCCATACCAGTGTCTCCACACTCTTTGGTTAAGAGGACAACCAACCCATATGGCCTACAGTGACTGATGCTCGATAGAAGCTGTCGTTCTTATTAACAGCCTATCATTTGGTCGTAAACAGTTTTAAGGACTAATCGATAAATCATCTCTTTATCGAATCTGAATAGTCCTAAGGACTTCATCATAACAATGGAGTTCATTAAAAGATGAAAGCTTATGATGAAAATACCAAATATATTTTATTTATTAACAAATCAATTACCATACTTGGTTGCTCAACCATCAACAGCTTGATGATTGGCTTTTGAGACATATTTTCCAACAACTCTCACTTGTCCTAAAGCCACTCGGCACAGTATCTAATACCCATCTTCGACTTGTGGTTGTCGAACTCCTTTATCGCCAAGACTTTAGTGAAGGGGTCGGTTAGGTTCTCATTTTCGTCAATCTTCTGAAGGTCGACATCACCTCGATCCATGATCTTCCGGATCAAGTGGAAGTGACGCAAAATGTGCTTCATCCACTGGTGTGCTTTGGGTTCCTTCACCTGAGCTATGGCACCGGTGCTGTCACAGTAGGGCAGGATTAGACCATCGAGGGAGGGTGCTACTCTAAGCTCGGTGATGAATTTTTTCAGCCACACAGCTTGCTTTGCGACATCCGATGCTGTGATGTACTCTGCCTCACAAACAGTGTCTGCCACAGTATGCTGCTTGAAACTCTTCCAGCAGATAGCTCCACCATTCAGAGTAAAGATATAACCTGACACGCTTCTGCTGTCATCATGGTCAGATTGAAAGCTGGAGTCTGTGAACCCACAAGTTTCAGATTTGACTCGCCATAAACCAACCATTGGTCCTTAGTATTTCTCAAATACTTAAGGATGGCTTTAACCACTTTTCAGTGATTTTCTCTAGGATTAGATTGGTATCTACTCACCACTCCTAGTGAGTATGGCACATCTAGTCTTGTACATGTCATGGCATACATGATAGATCCCACGATCGAAGCATATGGGACTCTACTCATATTCTCTCTCTCTTTAGGAGTTGTCGGACAATCCTTCTTAGAGAGAAAAATTCCATGGCCTATCGGTAGATAGCCCTTCTTGAAATTCTCCATGCTGAACCTCTTCAGCACAGTGCCTATGTACGTAGACTGGGATAACCCAAGCATCTTTTTAGATCTATCCCTATATATCTTCATCCCTAGGACGTACGATGCTTCACCCAAATCCTTCATGGAGAACTGTGATGACAACCAAACTTTTATTCCCTGTAGTGCGGGGATGTCATTCCCGATTAAGAGAATGTCATCTACGTACAAGACAAGGAATACCACAACTGGACCATTTATCCATTTATAGATGCAGGGCTCTTCTCCATTCTTAACAAAGCCATACGTTTTGATCATTTTATCAAAATGCATGTTCCAACTCCGAGAAGCTTGCTTCAATCCATAAATGGATCTCTGAAGCTTGCACACCTTGGACTCATCTGTGGATGTAAACCCCTCAGGTTGTATCATATACACCTCTTCGGTCAGCTCTCCATTCAGAAAAGCTATCTTTACCTCCATTTATCAGATCTCATAATCCAGATGGACAGCTATTGCAAGCATTATCCGAATGGATTTGAGCATTACCACAGGAGAAAATATCTCATCATAGTCAATACCATAACGTTGACGATACTCCTTGACAACCAGACGGGCTTTATAGATCTCCACCTTTCCATCTGCACCCCTTTTTCTTTTGAACATCCATTTACATCCAATGGGTTTAATCCCTTCAGGTGGGTCAACTAATGTCCATACATCATTGACCTTCATGGACTCCATTTCAGATTTCATGGCTTCAAGCCATTTCTCAGAATTAGGTCTCTGCATTGCATCCATATTGGTGATCAGATCCTCATCGTTCTCATCGAGTTCGATGGGATCACCATCTCAGATCAAGAAATCATAGTATCTGTCCGACTGATGCGGTACTCTACCAGATCGCCTTAATGGTGCAGATACATTGAGCTTCGGATCTGATCTAATCAAATCTGACTCAGGTTCAGCTATTGGTGTCGGTCCTTCTACCTGTTGAACTTCATCAAGTTCAACCTTAGAGGCAACGATTCCTTCACCGAGGAACTCTTTTTCTAAAAAAATTGCCTTAAGGCTGACGAACACCTTTTGTTCATCAGCATGGTAGAAAAAATATCCTTTGGTCTCTTTGGGGTACCCTATGAATATGCATTTGTCAGACCTAAGTCCAAGTTTGTCTGTGACTAATCGTTTGACATAGGTTGAGCACCCCAGACCATAAGGTGTGAAAGTGCTAGCTTACGCCCTGTCCATATCTCATATAGAGTCTTAATTACAGACTTACTTGAAACCCTATTTAACAGATAACAGGCTGATTCGAGTGCATATCCCTAGAAGGATATCGGCAAGCTGGCAAAACCCATCATGGATTGAACCATATCTAACAAAGTCCGATTTTTCCTTTCAGACACACCATTATGCTGTGGTGTTTCGAGAGAAGTCCATTGGGAGAGAATCCCATTCTTTTTAGATATGTGAAAAACACACTAGAAAGATATTCTCCTCCTCGATCAGATCGAAGAGTTTTAATGCTCTTCCCAGTTTATTTTTCTACTTCACTTCGGAATCGTTTGAATATTTTAAATGAATTTGACTTATGTTTCATTAGATAGACATATTCATATCTAGATAGATCATCCATGAAAGTTATAAAGTAGAAATATCCACCTCTAGCACTTGTGCTCATGGGCCCGCATACATCAGTATGTACTAGGCCCAAGAGCTCAGTAGCTCTCTCACCTTTTTCAGTAAAAGGTGACTTGATCATTTTATCAAGAAGACAGGACTCACAGGTTGGAAGTGATTCACAATCACTGACTTCGAGGATTTCCTCTTGAGTCAACTTGTTTATTCTGTTCTTGTTTATATGACCTAGCCTATAGTGCCATAAGTAGATATCTGACACACTATCTAATCTAGGGTGCTTGCCAGTAGAATAGACTCTTATCGGGCTTGATCTTTCTGGTCTGGCCCTACACTGATGTCCCAGCCTGAACTTGCACCTTCTTTACTTTCTTCTTCTTTTTCTTCTTTTCTTTCTTAAAGGGTCGAGAACCAGAAGACAAATCTCCCACTAAGTTCACCGACTCCTTATGGAGTTGGAGATCCTTCTCAAAGTTCTGAAGCAACCCCAGTAACCCATGGTAGTTTACTTCAGGCTTTGTCATTCTATAACGAGTGAGAAATGGAGATAAGACTTGGGTAGCGAGTTCAGTATTGCATCTTTCCCAAGCTGCTCATGCAAGGGAAAGCCGAGCTTGCACAATCATTCCATCAGCTCGATCATGTATAATACATGATCAGTGACAAAGGCACCATCCCGCATTTTGGCGTTGAAGATAGCACAACTAGTCTTGTGCCTCTCCACATCATCGGGTGTGCCAAAGGCATACTCCAACACTTGAACCATGTCCTTTGGCTGAGCCATCTCGAATCTGTGACTGAACTCATTGCTCATGGCAGCTAGCATGATACAGTGTGCCGTGGTCCGGTCATTGAGCCACTTCTGGTAAGTGTCTCTGACTGTTCCACATGCATTGGCAGCTGGCTCCTCAGGTGCAGGATCCATTATCACATATAGGATCCGTTCATGCTCTAGGACTATCTTCAACTTTCGATACCAGCTATCGAAGTTGGGTCCCACCGACTTATCATTGTCCAATAATGATTGGAGCGATAGGAAAGTGGCCATATTTGCTCAAAGAAAAATCATAACCTAATTAGTAATTGATTCATTAAACCTAAAGATTTGGACTTTAATCAAAAGGTTTCTTCCACTATTTTATTCGAATTGGTAGCCTCTACCTCCAATTCAAGAAATTACCCTAATTCCTTAGTGGATACTAGAATCCACTTAGACTGCACACAAGCCCAACTTTGGTTGGCCAACCCATGTATATCTAAGGGTAGGTTCATAACCAATTATTTTTTTAAATAATTTCTAGTAATTTTAATTTTATCCCAAAAACTTAATCAGTAGGTTTTGGCCTCTACTGTAAGGATCCGATTAGGTCCAACCATTAACATGACCATACTTGGTGCATCTAACCAACGAATGATTAAGCCCAACTTTGGTTGGCTCACCTAACCACCATTAGAGAGATACTTCCAAGTCATCATATGATGAGTGATAATTTCATTAGTCAACAAGTACCAGGCCTTTGGGTCTGCAATGATTATTGAGTTAATAGACTCATTATCAAACACCTTAATGGGAGGCTATGACTCAGTTATCTCCATAACTTTGTCACTTTAAGGACCTAATAATTTTAGAGGATTTAAATGATTTAGAGGATGAGGTCAGATGAACCAGCTTATCATGATCCTCCCATTGGCTTCACCAAGTCAGCTTAAGGGAGACCATTAAAATGGACTGGTTAAGGAGCACCTAAATCAGTCGCACTAATTTATCTAGCTGACATTGGTCAGCTTGAATAGTCAAGTGATCCAATCGAAATATAATTTCACCAAGAGGTCAGGTAAGTTCGATCGGTGGGAGGGTCGGCTAAAGCTTGTCTTAGACACCATCAGAAATGGCCAGGTAAGCGGGCTCCCAATTAAAAACCACCGATCTAGTTTATCTTAGACACCAGCTGGTTTAATTAATTTTGATTAGATCAACCTAACAGTTTATGCTAGACCGCTTAGCCAAGAATCAAGTCATTTGGTTCTTGTTAAAGACATGGACTTGACCAACTACAACTATTGTAATTGATCTAGAGAATCTTTGACCTAATCTAAGACAACAATTGATTAGATTTAGTCAATTCTCTAATTAAGTACATCTTTAATCTAACCATAGGTCTAACCCAATTAATGGACCTAATTCCCACTAACCCATTAACCCAATGTGTTATGATTTGTGTCTTAGGTTCTTCAATTCATAATCCTAAAACCTAATCAAACAACTTCTTAATTCTTAATTAAGTTTTGGACTGAGGGTTGGGTTCGACTTTTCAAAAATAATTTTCATATTTGTAAAATAATTTTATAATATGGTTCTACCAACCATATTGCATGTTTGATTCATAATCAAGATGCAAGTGAAATAAACATGAAACTACTTTAGATCTAATCTAAATAGGTTCATGTAATTGAAATAATTTCAACTTTAAATAATTTTTTTGCACAAAAATTATTAACAAAGAGATTTTATTTTAGATTTAAATACCTTTTAAATCTAATAAATTATAAATTTAATCTATATCATATCTAATAAATTTATGATTAAAGATAGATCTACACGAACTAGGACAACCTTTGCACTATAAGGGGTAAACCTTACAGCAAGACAACCTTGCAGTTCGTGATTGATCTAAAATTTTAATTTTAGATTTAATAATTAGATTATAAATTAGTCTAATCTAAGAGATAATCTAAGCATGTAAAATAATCTATAATAAATAATCTGGCTCTGATACCAATTGAAGGAACCAGATCTAGGGTTTCAGGGTTAGATCTTGAAATTTTTTCAAGATCAGGCAGTGGAAGACTAAAATAAATCAAAATTTATTTTTTTAAAATTACATAGTATTAAATCAAAAATTAAAATATGTAGAGCATGAACTACAAGTTGATCATATCAACATGTTTCTATACTACATCTAATGTATGTATTAAACAATAGATCAGATCTATTACCTTGCAAGTTAGATGTTCTAACCTTGCTGATCCATGCTTGAAAATGATGTTGCAAATCACATATGCATCTGGTCTCTAGGAGTCATCCACATGAGCCCACGAATCTCGACCAGAAGTCTTGCTTCAGGAAATCAGCACAGTATGCTAATACTGCACTGATCCTTCTTCGATGGTTGATCAGGTGCCTCCTTCTTCTTGATTTAGGTTCTTCCAAAGATAAAAGGTAGGAGAAGGAGTTTTAGATCTGAGATGCTCTTAGAAAACTCAAGATAGAGGAAGAGAAGAGATGAAACTAACAACCCTAGAAGAAGACCCTATTCTTCTTCTCTTTACTCTCTCCTAGGCACCCTGTCTTGTGTCTATTATATCTCCATGACCCAAAGGTCTTTCTCACTAATTTTGGATGCCCCAAAGGTTTCTCAAATCTCTGTAATCTCCAAAAATTTTATGAAGAAACTTATTTTATAGAGAGAGATATGATAGAGTCCTTGTCTAGGTCAAATACCTAGTCAAGGCTTATCCAAACATGGCAAGATAAAGGGTGCCCAACTCTTGGATGCCTCCCACTTATTTTCATGCATGGACTACCAGCAAAGGGTGCACAATGTGTGCCTTAAAATTCATAAAAATTATAGAAAAAATCTGGATAAATTCAGTGCAAAAAGGAAAGAGTTTTGGATTTCTAAAACTCTATCTCATAGAATTTGAAATCTAAACATATTCCAACTTTGATTTGATCCACAACCACTTTCCATGTATGAAAGAAGAGAGGAAACTTTTTTGACATAGGAAAAACCTGGGAGAGAGATTTTGTCACACAAAATAAGAGAAAATTGGCATGGAATAAGAGAGAGGGCATGGGGGGGCTTATGTGGTGCAAGGTGGAATCCTAGTCTTACTAGGATTCTATCTTATGACTTGTTTTAATTTGGTTTCTTAAACCAAATCAAACCAAAATTAAATCAATCTAATTAAAATAGGTCTTAACCCAATTAAGAACCTAATTTAATCAGATTAAATTAGATTTAAATCTGATTTAATTTTTTAATCAAATTATAAATTAGGTTGATCCAAGTCCTAATTGAACTAGGACTAGTTTTTTTCTTGCACTTGGCTTATCCAATAAACCAATTGGACTTGATCCAATCAAGTTCAAACTAAATTTAATTAAATTATATTCAATTAAACTTAATCTCAGCCCATTAGCTTAATCAAATTAAACTAATTAGCAATCAAATTGCTAATCGATCCTCCTGCAACACTTGCACTAGGTTAAATGTCAATCGTATTAATCATTTAACCCTAGAATGATTCTTAATCATTGATCAACCATCCGATCGGATCATGAACTCTAATGTGTGTGACCTCATAGGTCTGAATCTAAGTCGATAGTACAGAAATAAATTTTTGTACCAATCGAAGTGACCATCTAGTAATGGTACCCGACGATCGGATAGGTCGAATGTGTAGAACAATATCCTTAGAACCCATGTGGATATAGTTTCCATATAATTCATCTCCTTGACTAAAATGATCATAGGACACCTCAGAGTTTAACTATCAACTCTGATCAGGTTATCCACATTGTATTTCAAAATATCAAATCTATCTGATGGATTATCCTGGCCAAGATTTTGCTAAATTGAAATACAGAGACTCATTCTTCTCCAACTCTTGGAGTGGTCAACCCCATCTCAATCACACTCTAACTTCGCAAGTACTTGACTATGCCCAGAAGTCTTCCATCACTGAATTAGAAATTCAGTTAGTCCAATATCAAAGCACGGTGAGTTGCTTGCAAGTCACTGAGGTGATCCCAGGTCTAAGGGACACTTATACCTACATCCCATCAGAGACATTCTCGATAACAGAATGCTCTGGAGTTGGTCACATTCAATGATGATGTACCCTTACATCTCACCTGTATGCCATACCAATGTCTCCACACTCCTTGGTTAAGAGGACAACCAACCCATATGGCCTACAATGACCTACACTTGATAGAAGCTATCATCCTTATTAACAGTCTATCATTTGGTCGTGAACAGTTTTAAGGACTAATCGATAAATCCTCTCTTTACCGAATCTAAATAGTCCTAAGGACTTCATCATAACAACGGAGTTTATTAGAAAATGAAAGATTATGATGAAAATATCAAATATATTTTTTTTATTAACAAATCAATTACCGTGCTTGGTTGCTCAACTGTCAACAGCTTGACGATTGGCTTTTGGGACATATTTTCCAACAACTAACAACCCTAGAGGAAGACCCTCTTCTTCTTCTCTTTTCTCTCTCCTAGACACCCTGTTTTGTGTCTATTATATCTCATAACCCAAATATCTTTCTCTTCGATTTTTGGATGTCCCAAAGGTCTCTCAAGTCTCTATGTTCTCCAAAAATTTTATGAAGAAACTCATTTAATAGAGAGAGATATGATAGTCCTTGTCTAGGTCAAATATCTAGTCAAGGCTTATCCAAACATGGCAAGAAAAGGGGCGCCCAACTCTTGGATGCCTCCTTATTTTCATGCATGGACCAGCAGTAAAGGGTGCACAATGTATGCCCTAAAAGCCACAAAAATTTTAAAAAAAATCTGGATAAATTCGGTGCAAAAAGGAAAGAGTTTTGGATTTTTAAAACTCTATCTCATAGAATTTGAAATCCAAACTTATTCTTACTTTGATTTGATCCATAACCACTTTCCATGTATGAAAGAAAAGAAGAAACTTTTTGAACATAGGAAAGACCTGGGAGAGGGCTTTTGTCACACAAAATAAGAGGGAATTGGCATGGAATAAGAGAGAGGGCATGGGGGGGCTTATGTGCTGCAAGGTGGAATCCTAGTCTTACTAGGATTCTATCTTATGACTTGTTTTAATTTGGTTTCTCAAACCAAATCAAATCAAAATTAGTTCAACCTAATTAAGAACCTAATTTAATCAGATTAAATTAGATTTAAATCTGATTTAATTTTTTAATCAAATTAAAAATTAGGTTGATCCAAGTCCTAATTGAATTAGGACTAGTTTTTTCCTTGCACTTGGCTTATCCAATAAACCAATTGGACTTGATCCAATCAAGCCCAAACTAAATTTAATTAAATTATATTCAATTATACTTAATCTCAGTATATTGGCTTAATCAAATTAAGCCAATTAGTAATCAAATTGCTAATCGATCCTCCTGCAACACTTGCACTAGGTTAAATGTCAATTGTATTGATCATTTAACCCTAGAATGATTCTTAATCGTTGATCAACCATCCGATCGGATCATGAACCCTAATATGTGTGACCTCATAGGTTCGAACCTAAGTCGGTAGCATGAAAATAAATTCTTGTATCAATCAAAGTGACCATCTAGCAATGGTACCTGACGATCGGATAGGTCGAATATGTAAAACAACATCCTTAGAATCCATGTGGATGTAGTTTTCATATAATTCATCTCCTTGACCAAAATGATCATAGGATACCTCAGAGTTCCATTGTCAACTCTGATCAGGTTGTCCACATTGTATTTCAAAATATCAAATCCATTTGATGGATTACCCTGGCCAAGATTTTGCTAAATTGAAATACAGTGACTCATTCTTCTCCAACTCTTGGAGTGATCAATCCCATCTCGATCACACTCTGACATCACAAGTATTTGACTATACCCAGAAGTCTTCCATTACTGAATTAAAAATTCAATTAGTCCAGTACCAAAGCACAGTGAGTTGCTTGCAAGTCACTGAGGTGATCTCAGGTCTAAGGGACACTTATACCTATATCCCATCAGAGACATTCTCGACAGCAAAATGCTCAGGAGTTGGTCACGTTCAATGATGATGTATTCTTACATCTTACCTGTATGCCATACCAGTATCTCCACATTCCTTGGTTAAGAGGATAACTAACCCATATGGCCTACAACGACTTATGCTCGATAGAAGCTATCGTCCTTATTAACAGTCTATTATTTGGTTGTGAATAATTTTAAGGACTAATCGATAGATCCTCTCTTTATCAAATCTGAATAGTTCTAAGGACTTCATCATAACAATGGAGTTCATTAGAAGATGAAAGCTTTTGATGAAAATGCCAAATATATTTTATTTGTTAACAAATCAATTACCATACTTGGTTGCTCAACCGTCAACAGCTTGACGATTGACTTTTGAGATATATTTTTCAATAATATCTCCACACCCAAATACCCTTTCTCCCTGATTTTCACATGATCCAAACATCTCTCAATTCTCTATAATCCATAAAAATTTCAAGAAAAAATTCATCTTAAATAATGAAATATGAAGAATCCTTGTCTAGGTCAAATACCTAGTCAAGGAAAATCCAAACAGGGCAAGACAAGTGGTGCCCAACTCTTGGGTGCCCTCTCCTTTTTCTATCATAGACCACTAGTAAAGGGTGCACGATATGTATCATAAATGTCACAAAAATCTCAAAAAAAATCTGGGTAAAACCAGTGCCATAAGGAAAGAGTTTTGGTTTCTTAAAATTCTATCTCACAGAATTTGAAATCCAAACTAATTCCTATTTTGACTTGGTCCACAACCACATTCCATGTAAGAGAGAAAGTGTGGAAAGCTTTGGGCATGCATGTAGGCCTAGAAGAGAAGGTTTTGTCACATAAAATAAGAGAGAGTGGGCATGGGGGGCTAAGGTGGCGCAAGGTGGAATCCTAGTCTTACTAGGATTCAATCTATGACTTGTTCAAATTTGGTTTCTCAAACCAAATCAAATCAAAATCAAATCAACCTAATTAAAATAAATCTTAATCCAATTAAGAATCAAATTTAATCAGATTAAATTAAATTTAAATTTGATTTAATTTTTTAATCGAATTAGAAATTAGGTTAACCCAAGTCCTAATTGAACTAGGACTAGTTTTACTTGCACTTGGCTTATCCAATAAATCAATTGGACTTGATCCAATCAAGAACAAACTAAATTTAATTAAATTATATTTAATTAGACTTAATCTTAGACCATTGGATTAATCAAATTAAGTCAATTAGTAATCGAATTGCTAATCGATCTAATTTGCAACACTTGGACTAGGTTAAATGTCAATCGTATTGATCGTTTAACCCTAGAATGATTCTTAATCATTGATCAACCATCCGATCAGATTATGAACTCTAATGTGTGTGACCTTATAGATCCAAACTTAAGTCGGTAGCACAGAAATAAATTTTTATACCAATCAAAGTGACCATCTAGCAATGGTACCCGATGGCTGGATAAGTCGAATGTGTAGAACAATATCCTTAGAACCCATGCGGATATAGTTTTCATATAATTCATCTCCTTGACCAAAATGCTCATAGGACACCTCAGAGTTCCACTGTCAACTCTGATCAGGTTGTCCACATTGTATTTCAAAATATCAAATCCATCTAATGGATTATTCTCACCAAGATTTTGCTAAATTGAAATACAACGACTCATTCTTCTCCAACCCTTGGAGTGGTCAATCCCATCTTGATCACACTCCGACTTCGTAATACTTGACTGTGCCCAGAAGCTTCTATCATTGAATTATAAATTTAATTAGTCCAGTACCAAAGCACAGTGAGTTGCTTGCAAGTCATTGAGGCAATTTCAGGTCTAAGGGACACTTATATCTATATCCCATTAGAGACATTCTTGACAGCAGAATGCTCTGGAGTTGGTCACGTTCAATGACGATGTATCCTTACATCTCACTTGTACGCCATACCAGTGTCTCCACACTCTTTGGTTAAAAGGACAACCAACCCATATGGCCTACAGTGACCTATGCTCGATAGAAGCTGTCATCTTTATTAACAGCCCATCATTTGGTTGTGAACAGTTTTAAGGACTAATCGATAAATCCTCTCTTTATCGAACCTAAATAGTCCTTAAGACTTCATCACAACAATGGAGTTCATTAAAAGATAAAAATTTATGATAAAAAATCAAAAATATATTTTATTAATTAACAAATCAATTATAATACAAGGTTGCTCAACCATCAACAAGTTGACGATTGGCTTTTGGGATATATTTTCCAACAACTATATGTATGAGGTGGAGGAATATATGTATATTGGCTCATTATGAATAGGTTCTTGAGGTCCTATGGCTCGCTGCTTTTCAAAGACACTCTCTTCAAGCTTAATTTGCTTTCCACTGCTTCACTTGGTTAAATAATTTTTCAAGAAGGTAGCATGTCGGGTCACAATCATATTATGATCCTTTCAGAAGAAAAGTAGTATCCCAAACTCTTTTAGGATGAGCCTTATAGACCTGTCCTCTAATATATCCATCTACTGTCCTTGACATAGGTGAATATCTTTGGATTATGAAATAATCATAGTTCTCACCATGCCATATCTCATACGGTGTGGTAGAAACAAATTTAAAGAGAACCTAATTTCATAGAAACAAAGCATGTCTTTAACGAAACAAAATAAATCAGTGAAGTTCATTATGGACTGGACCATATCTCATATAGTCCCATGACTCTTCTTAATTATCTCGTTGAGCTGAGATCTACTAAGAAGGGTCCAATATGAAACTATACTATTTTATGAGATAATCGAGAATTTTTTTTTCTGATATTGCATCCTCGATCCGATCGAAATACCTTTAGAAATTTTTTGATTTGCTTCTCTACTTTACATCTGAATTTTTTGAACCTTTCAAATTTTCATATTTGTATCTCATATACTTACCCATACTATGACTGACATCGGTAAAGATAATGAAATAAAGACAACTTTCTTTGTTAGCACATCAAATGGGCTACAAATATCAAATGTGTACCAAGATAAGTATCTTAGTGGTCTTTTTCCTCTTGTCCCACAAGAGTAGCTTGGTCATTTTTTCTCAGAGAGATGATGCACAAATTAGATATGACTCAGCAATCAATGAGCCTAAAAGCCCATATTTCTCCAGTTTGTTAATCATTTCTTCTCCTATATGATCTAGCCCAAGGTTCTGCATGTATTTAAGGTATATCTTAACTCTAGATCTTTCAGATCAAATGGCATTCACTGCTTGCTCAATTAAGTTCACAGATGCATCACCATGCAAATGATAGAGATTGTATCTAAGAACTAAATCCAAATGATGATTGCAAAGGATAGATACCCATGGCTATAGCAGCAACTTTTCCTTAGCTCTCTACCTTCCCACAGACTCTATATAAAAACACTAAAGTCTAAAACTTAACTGGGAGAAGCAAAAATTGTAAGGATAGTATTGAGCAATTTCGACATGTCTACTCAAAGCATATCTTTGTTTCTTTTGGCTCTCTAGGTATGTACCTCTGAACTCTTTCAAGGTTTCTTTTTACCAATAATTTAAGTAATTTAGATAAGATGCCAAAAAGATCACTCATATGATAGTTTACTATAAACTATCCATATAAACTTAATAGAGATTGTAGGATCAAATCGACAAGCAATTTCTTATGCATGGTCATATCGAGCCTTTTAAGCTCCTTAATATTCTTGATCATCATCAAATAACGATCATAGACTGACTGTCTATCACACATCTCATGTGCTGTGTGACTCTGATCACCTCACAATATTTGTAGATGAATCAATATATCATTGGCAGTGAACATGTGCTCATGCATACATTGGAGTTCATCTAACATGGACTTCAACATATAGAACCTATCTTTATTGTCATTATCCATCCACTCATCAAGTATAGCTTGTTGACTTTAGATTAGATAGGTTGTTAACATAGAATAACTTGGTATAGAATATTATTTAATTTTTCTATAATTAAGAATGATTCTTAAGTTTGTGAGCCAATCTTTGTAATTGATTTTGGTTAAATGGTTGATATCTGAGATTTGAGCTAGAGGATCAGAAGCTGAGACAATAAATAGTAGAGAGCAAAGATTTTAGTTGAATATTTATACTTATTTTTAAATTTGCTTTAGAGATTTTTAGATGTAAAAAGACTCTTACTATTTTATCAGATCTTTCACACTCTCCGGATAGAGAAACGAAAATCCTAACGTGACAACTGGGTTTCTAGTGGGTGCTGCAGTCCCACCGATGCCATGCACCTCACCTAATAGTTATTGGTAACACGAACATTGATGTATGGATAACTCTTTGCCCAGATGCTTCTCTAAGCATATTGTAGCTACTTGATCTCTAAGTCATATGGGCTCACCTAACAGTTATTGCCCATACTCCTTAGTTAAGTCAGATCCACTATTCACAAGTAAGTGCAAAGCCGTCATTGGGTTCCTCACCTAACAGTTATTGAGCCCAACCCCATCTTTACCCTAGAGCAACTCTTTGCTAATAGAGTGGTTGCATATTTTTGATACAATTGAACCACTATGACCAACTGAGAACAATCAACTCCAGTAGCATGCCCGCATATCTACAATGATGGAAGACCATTAGATTTAATATTTATGGAGAGATTTGAGTTTAGGTCTCATCTAATCAATCATCATATGACTGATCTAATTGGCATAGGCTAAACCAAACGGTCAAGCAACCATATTTGAGACTCAATCTTTCAAATTGACTAGAGCAACTCTTTGCTAATATAGTGGTTGCATATTTTTCATACAACTGAACCACTGTGACCAGCTGAGAACAATCAACACCAGTAGCACGCCCGTATATCTACAATAATGAAAGACCATTAGATTTAATATTTATAGAAAGATTTGAGTTTAGATCTCATCTAATCAATCATCATATGACTGATCTAATTGGCATAGGCTAAACCAAACTATCAAGCAACCATATTTGAGACTCAATCTTCCAAATTGACCAGATAAGTAGAGATTAGTGGGGGTCCCCCCGTTGCTTTTCTTAGACATCAATAAATTGGTCAGATCAATGAATGAAATCAATTAAATAACCACATTTCAATTACTTGTCTTAGATAGTAATTAGTTAATTGATGCGAATAGGTTAGCTTAGGTGAATCAGATTCAAAGCATAAAGTCGAATTAGGTCCTTAAGTTAATTGATTCTATATATGGGTGTCAATCGATTCGATCTATGATAATTGTATGATCTTTAGCTCTATTGACCTATTCCTAATCAACACTTGACTTGATTTGATCAACTACCAAATCAATTTTGATCCATTATGATTAAATCAGAAATTTTAGATATAATCCAATTACATGATCTAATTTGATCTACCCATGACCAATCCCTCATGTATAAACACTAATTTCAGATCTTAAATCTAAATTTTTAGATCTAAATTCTTTGTATAAAAAATATGTTTTGACTTGAAAATAATTTCAGATCATACATACAAACATATATCATATGCATGAATAAAATTTAGGTCATAGAAACAAATTTTAGCCCTAAACATGCCTTCATATATCATATATACGAATCAAAATAGATCTCAAAACTCTTTTCAGATCAAAACAGCAAAAGATATATCACATATATGATGAAAAAATTAGATCTAAAATTTTATTTTAATTAAAAATTTTAATATCATTCTAGGACAATCATTCAACGTAACAAATTATGTCAGGACAATCTTATGTCAGAACGACATCAAAATCTTTTAGATCTGAAATTTTTCTCTATAGATTTCAAATCTAAATTCTAATTTTATACATATGATGTGACTCTGATACCACTGTTGGAGTTTCATAGTTTTATGCATGTAAAAATTTTTCAAGATGAGTATGCAGCAGAATTTAAAAATTTCAGATTAAATCTAATTTAATCTAAGCATGCATAAGATCAAATCTTAAAACCATAAATAGGATCTACATATGTGAGATAAGATTTAGATATAGAAATCAAATAGAAAAAAATAAATAGATTTCATACCTTGGCACAAGTCAATCTTCATTGTGAATTGATGATCATGGATATCTTCCAAAGGTCCCTTGAAGTCGCACAATCGTTTGACCTCTATGGATATCCATACGAGACTTTGATTTGATCAGAAGCTTTTTGATCTCATTGAGATGCTAGTTTTCTTACAGAAATTACATCTTAATGGTTGAAAACATTCTTTTCTCTCAAGACACTCTTAGAGAAGAAGAAAAAAAGAGGAGGATGTTGATCTCTATGCTAGAGATCATGAGAAGAACCCTTTCTTCTCTTTTCTTCTTAAAATCCATGCATCAAATCTCTATGCTAGAGATGTAAAAATTTTTGTCCAACTCTTAGATAAAAAGAAGAGAAAAACTCATGTCCAAACTAGGACAAAAGAGAGAGACAAGAGGCTCTAACAACCAACCTTTGGTTGTTGGTAAGAAAGAAGGGATTAGAACAAATATACCTCACGCCATCTTGATGTCGCACCTTCTCTTTCTCTTCTCTATTTTTCTCACACACATCCCCTAGTTTTGGCATCTTAAAATTGATCATGTCAGCCATCTTAAACATCCCATAAGACCCATGTTTAAATAGGCAAAGGGGATAAGGTTTTTGGGTTAGAAGATAAGAGTCCAAACCTCTTAGGACTCTAGCAATTTTATGCCACCCACCATCAGATTTTTTTTGCACCCTCATATCTCATAGAAAGAAGGATTTTAAGAGTCCTTCTTACATGCTAAAAAGGGGAGAGGATGTGAGATATTTGTGCATTCAAATCTGGTTGGGCGTGGGGCTTGTTGTATGGCACATGGAGGGAGAGTTTCATCCACTTAGGACTCCTCTTTAGGTGGCTGATTTAAATCAATTTAAACTCTAACCAATTCTAATCATATTAAAAATTGATTAGACCCAAATAGATAAAAATTCAAATCTAATTAGGAGCCTAAACTATTTAGATTAGATATCACCTAATTAGAGAAAGAGTCCTAGTCCTTTTGGACTTTCTCTTGGTGCTTGAGTCAAACTCAATTTAATCCTAATCCAATTAGGATTTAGTGCACCCATGAAGAGGAGAATTTTTAGTCCAAATAGGAATTTAAACACTCTTGTTTAGATCCTAGTCTAATTAAAAATTAAGTCAAATCCAAATCTTAGTTTAACAAGAAATCATTCTTTCATGTAATTTGATTATCTCATAATCTAATTAGACTTGATCAAATCAAATCCATATCAAGTCAAATTAAATCTAATTTAATTAGACTTGATGCAAGCCCTATTGTACAATTCAATTGCTAATTAATCCTCCTATAACTCACTAACTCTTTAGCGAGTTACTTTATTACAACTTTTGCATTGGATTAATCATCAATCAAATTGATAATTAAATTTTATCATGATTCATAATCGTAATTCAACCACCTGATCAGTCAAAAATCTCTGTGTATGACCTCATACATTTTATTCTATCCGATAGTGAGATATATTATGATCTCTATCATAATATCATCAAAACTCCTTTCAATGGGTTGGAACCATTCCAACTCTGTCCATCAAGGATCATCGATCATCGAGATGATGCTCGTGGGTCTCATAATTCACCAGTGACACTCAGCAGTATGTAGTGGCAACACAGCAGAATAAAAAATAATGAACTTCTAGGTGTAGTTAACGTATGATACAGTATATTTATCGTGAGTCCCAACCAGATGGTAGGTCATGGATGAATTATCAAATCTCATCATCGGTCATATGATAGATTCAATCAGCTTGAGTCCATATGTGATTCTCATGAAATTTTTTTTTCATTAATCATATTGCTATGGCCATAGAATTAAAGACTCAGCTTCTTAAATCCTATAGGACTACTCTCTTCTGCTAAGATCGATAGATTCTATCTTGGTGCACACCCTACTTCTACGTAGATCAACTGTCGCCAACATCCACTACAAAGACTCATTGAGTCAATATTTATGTGTAGTCAAATTTCAGTAGTCTCACTGTGAGCAGCTGTAGCACCGTAAGTCAAAGGACAAGTTATACAACTGCAGCATCGAGAAAGTCACTAACGAGTGAGCAGACATCCATATGACTTCTCATGTTGGTCACGCTCAGTGCTAGTTATTCTCTAACAACCATCTACACTCTCACTTCAATGTCACTACACCGCAGACTCCAGACTCATCTGCTCGAAGGAAGCGATCCGTGTACTAGTCTATCTGGATCAATCACCATCCCTATGATGATCCTATAACCAGGAGTAATTTAGGAATTAACCATTAATGATATATATCTCAAATTCTCAACTCTTTGAGAATATGTTCATCATCTTGTTAATCTTTTGGATGATTCATGGACACATAAAACATGAATGGTAATATAAATATCCAATAAGTACAAAATCATATCCTTGTAATATGGTATGCATCAGCTAAGATTGACTTCTAGGACATACATTCAACACTATCGTCCTAGTAATAGCATATCATTTGGTCACGAACCAATTTAAAGATTATGCAATAAATTCTCCTTTATCGATCAAAGTAATCT
This sequence comes from Elaeis guineensis, assembly GCF_000442705.2. Lineage (NCBI taxonomy): Eukaryota > Viridiplantae > Streptophyta > Magnoliopsida > Arecales > Arecaceae > Elaeis > Elaeis guineensis. The sequence goes on from NC_026001.2 coordinate 60,181,961, forward strand.
TAAGGACTTCATCACAATATAGGTGTTCATTAGAAGATGTAACCTTGTGATGAATAAGACTAAATAATTTTTATTATTTATCAGGTCATATATATTTATGGTTAACATAATCATCAAATGATTGACTTTAAGACATATTTTCCAACAAAATCGCTACTCTATATGCTGAAACTTCTGATGAGATCTGGGCTCCTTAGTGAGAGCTATGGCATCATTGTTATCGTAGTGCAGTGCAATGGCATTTGATGGCATTACACCTAGCTCTGCAATGAACTTCTTGAACCAAAAGACTTTTTTGACAGCTTCAGAGGCGGTGATGTACTCAACTTTCATGATTGAATTTGCAATGATCAGTTGCTTGAAACTCTTCCAGCTAACCATGCCACTATTACACAAGAAGATATACCATGATGTAGACTTTCTATCATCGACATCAGTCATGAAGTCTGAATTGGTGTATCCCTCAACTTTTAGCTTCGATCCTCCATCAAAAACCAACAACAAATCCTTAGTCCTTCTTAAGTACTTAAGGATGTTTTTAACAGCAATTCAGTGTTCTTCTCTTGGATTTGCCTGATATTTGTTTGTGACACTTACGGTAAGGGCTATATCAAGTCGTGCATATAACATGGCATATATGAGGCTCCCTATTACTGAAGCATAAGGGATCTTGCTCATATAATGGATCTCCTCAAGTGTGTCAGGACACATTTTTTGGAGAGATGAATGTTATTCTAAGAGATAAAAAATCACTTTTAGAGTTTTCTATGCTGAACCTCTTCAGCATCTCCTTTATGTACATTCCCTATGATAGTCCTATCATCCTCTTAGATCTATCCTTATAGATCTTTAAACCAAGAATGTAGGAGGCTACTCATAGGTCTTTTATGGTGAATTTTTTTGATAACCATACTTTGACCGATGTCAGCATAAAATATCATTCTCAATCAGGAGGATGTCATCCACGTACAATATGAGAAATATGATAGTGCTCTCATTGACCTTTTTATACACACATGACTCCTCATTTTTGATGAAATAAAATATTTTGATCACATCATTAAAGTGAGTGTTTCAACTCAAAAATGCTTGCTGGAGTCCATATATGGATCTTTGTAGCTTGCAGACCTTGTGATCACTATCACTGGATGTGAAACCCAAAGGCTGTTCCATATAGATATCTTCCTCAAGATATCATTTAAAAAGATAATTTTCACATCCATCTATTAAATTTTATAATCATAAAATGTTGCTATTCAAGTAAAGTATGGATGGATTTCAGCATTGCTATGGACGAAAAGGTTTCATGATAGTCAATACCTTCACGTTGACTATAACCTTTCACGACTAACCTTGCCTTATAGGTCTTTACATTACCATTCGATCCAATTTTTTTTTATAAATCTATTTACACCCAGTAGGTACAATACCTTTAGGTGGATCTACTAAAGACCAAACCTGGTTGGAATGTATAGAGTCAATTTCTGACTTCATTGCTTCTATCCATTTCTCGGAGTCTATATCTAATATTACTTCATTATAGGTCTTGAAATCATCCCTAATGTCTCTATCTCCTACCAAGAATATTTTCTCTAAATTCTTTGTAAGAATATCTAAGTACCTTTCAGGAGGATGGGAGATCCTACTTGATCTACGAGGTGGAGAGGTATCACATCTATTGGCTCATTACTGGGTTCAGATTCTTGAACTCGATGCTCTTCAGAGATTTTCTCTTCGAGCTCAATCATTCTCTCAATACCTCCATCTTGGATAAACTCTTTTTCTAAAAAGATGGCATGACAGTTCACAATCATATTATGATCCTCAGAAAGATAGAAGTAATATCCCATGATTTTCTTAGGATACCCTATAAAGCGAGCCCTAAAGGACTTAGCCTCTAACTTGTCCGCCTGCTGTCACTTGACATAGGCCGGACATCCTCAAATCTTGAGGTAACCTAGAGTTGGCTTCTTACCATGCCATAACTCATATGGTGTGGTAAGAACGGATTTAGAGGGAACCCGATTCAAAAGATGAATCATAGAAAGCAATGCATGTCCCTAGAGAAAGATAGAAAGGTCTGTGAAGCTCATCATGGATCGGACCATATCTAATATGGCTCGATTCTTCCTTTCAGATACTCTATTGAACTGAAGTGTCTCTGGAGGTATCCACTATGAGACTATGCCATTATCCTTGAGATAGGCCCAAAATTTTTCACTGAGGTATTCTCCTTTTCGATCTGATCGAAGAACCTTTATGAGTTTTTTGATCTATTTTTCTACTTCATGTCTGAACTTTATGAACTTTTCAAAAGTTTTAGACTTTTAGTGCATCAGATATATAAATTCATATCATGAATAATCATCGATAAAAATTATGAAGTAGATATAGCCACCCCTGGCTTGTATATTGAATGAACCACACACGTCAGTGTGTACTAGAGCTAATATCTTAATGGCCCTTTTCTCTTGTCCCACAAAGGACATCATGGCTATTTTTTCTTGAAGACATAATTCACAAACAGGAGAAGACTCAAAAGTCTATGTTCGAGAAGATCATCTTTTTCTAGTTTGTTGAGTCTGTCTTCTCCAATATGGCCTAGCCTAAGATGCTACAGATACTTTTGGCTAATCCTATCTCTAAGTCTCTTAGATCCTATGACATTTATAATTTGCTCATTAATATTTACACTCGCATCCATATGTAAATAATAAAGACCGTCAATCAAGAAAGCACATGCAATAATTTTATTTTTGAAATAAATTGAACACATATCTTTATTGAAATAAAAATTATAATTATCCTGTACCAGCACAGAGATGAAAATCAAATTTCTACAAGCAACAGATACATAATAGCAATCTTTAAGAATTAAACTAAGTCTTAACGATACTTGCAGTGGGTAGATCCTGACAGCTACAACAGCAACCCTTGCTCCTGTTGGAAATAGTGTCCCAAAGTCAATCGTCAGCCTGTTGACGGTTGTGCTCTTTTTTGTATTAGTATATAATTATAAATAAATAAAAGTTATTTTGATATTTTTTCATCATAAATTATTTTATCTTCTAATGAACTCCTGTGTTGTGGTGAAGTCCTTAGGACTATTTAGACTCGACAAAGGAGGATTTGTCGTTTAGTCCTTAAACCTGTTCGCGACCAAATGATACATTATTACCAAGGACGATAACATTTATCAAGCATAGGTCGTTGTGTGCCATATGGGTTGGTTGTCCTCTTAACCAAAGAGTGTGGAGACACTGGTATGGCATACAGGTGAGATGTAAGGATACATCTGTACTGAACGTGACTGACTTTGGAGCTATTTCTGCTGTCAAGATTTGCTCTGATGGGATATGGATATAAATGTCCCTCCGATCTGAGACCGCCATGGTAACTTGCAAGCAACTCACTGCACTTAGGCACTGGACTACTTGAATTTCTAATTTAGTGACGGAAGGATGCTGGGTGTAGTCAAGTACTTGACTTGTCGGTACGTGTGTCAAGATAGAATTGACCACTCCAGTTCAGGAGTTGTGTATAGTCATATTTTAATTTAGCAAAATCTTGACCAGGGTAGTCCTAGTGAGGAGTCATAGGACTGTTTAAGTTGAGCATGATTCGAATGATCTAATCAGGGTTGACAGTTTAACCCTAAGTCATCCTAAACACAGAGGTCAAAAGGGATGAATTATATAGTAACCATATTCACGTAGGTTCTGAGTGTTGCGATTATAACTATTCGACCTATTCGGACATCGGGTATCATTGCTAGATGGTCACTTCGATTAGTACAGGAATTGATTTCTGTGCTACCGGCTTAAGTTTGAACCTACGGGGTCACACACATTAGAGGTTCCTATCTGATCTGATGGTTGGTGAAGAGTCCTACATGTCTAGGATTCTATGATCGAGAATCAGGATTCTCTGATCATGAGTTTCACACATTTTGGGTACCGAAGTCAAGAGTCCCATTGGTTTGGGACTTTTCAATCAGGATTTCATATCGATGAATTCTGATGCCTGATTGCCCATTAGATTTGGACTCAATATTTATGAGAAGTTTAATTAGTAATTTGATCACTAATTAACTCAATTTGGTTGAATAATTATTTTTGGATCAAGTCCAATTGAATTGGATTCTGTTGAGTTTGACCCCATTAGGTTAAGTGTTGACCTAATCGTCGAAGTGGTTTGGTCCCTGATTTGATCAGGGGTTGGGCTTAGTCAATTCTTGATTTGATTAAGATTTTATTGAGCCTAATTAAGCCTAATTAAGTTAGGTTTAATTTAGTCTAATTATGCTTAACCTATTTTGATTAGGTTGGCTCAATTAGATTCAAACAACCTTGATATTTCTCCCTGCGCCACCTCACTTCTTCAGCATCCATTTGAATTCACGAGAAGCAACTTCTCATAAATTTTTTCTCATGCAGAAGGCATCTCACGTCCACTCTTGTGTGCCAATTTTTGGATAAACTTGATTTGTTAGCCATTCAAATTCAAAGGGTGTTTGAATTTGAATGGATAACTTATCCCTTGCGCCTTCATGCTTATCCATCTTGTGCGCCACTTATCATACACGAGAAAGAGTATCTCATGAATTTTCTCCATGCATAAAAGAAGCCATGCCCCTTTTCTTCTCATGCCCAAGTGGATAGGGATTAGTTGGTTTGCATTTGAATTCAAATTCGATTTGAATTCAAATGTGCAACCACTTATCTTTATCCTCTCACGCGGAAAGACACGTCTTGCATTATTTTAAAAAGAGGAGAAAGGTGGGGCATGTGTATAATCTGATTTGAAAAAGAAAAGAGGGTGTGAGGAAGGTTTCTACATATTTTTGAAAAATTCAAAACATTTCGAGAGGAAAAAAAGAAAGAGAGTGGGCGCAGGGTCTTCTATGAGCACCCTAGGGTTTCAACCTGGGGTTCGGGAAGTGAGAAAGTGAGCTACGAGTGTCATGAGCCCACCAAATTCAAGGGAGAGCATCATCAACCTCTCAATCATGTTTGCTGATGATCCAGAGTATCCAAAGAATCGACAGACATCGATCAAAGATGTTCGATCAGCATTGACCGTCGAAAGGGCTCTACAATGAGCTAGCACTCGTGAGAAGCCGATCAGATCGAAAGCTTCATGTGGATGATCCATAGAGGTCAGATATACTGTGTGGCTACATTGTGATGATCAGATCCTTCCGACAGTGATTAGATTGCAGCGATCGACTACCCGCACAAAGGTATTGTGTTCTGAACACATAACAGTAAATTATTTACTGTTCAAATTTGAATTTCAAATTTAAATGCATGCATGCTGTATATCATATTTAGATACTAGTGCAAGGTAAATATATATTAATTAATTAGATTAATTAATAATTTTATTGTAAAATAATGATTTTGAAAAAGTTTTAAAATTATTGTTTTACCCCTGCACTCAAATTTCACTTCAAATGGTATCAGAGCGGGTTCTAAGATATGATATATATATTTGTATGTATAGATTAAGTTGTAATCTAAAAATTTAAATTTAAAATTTAAAATTCAAAATTTAAAATTCAAAATTTGAATTTTGAAAGTTGTTCTAAATTCAAAATTCAAAAATTTGAAATTCAAAATTTAAAATTTAAAATTTGAAATTCAAAATTCAAAATTCAAAATTCAAAAATTTGAAATTCAAAATTTAAAATTTGAAATTTAGTTAAAATTTCAAATTTAAAATTCAAAATTTAAAATTCAAAATTTGAAATTCAAAAATTTGAAATTCAAAAATTCAAAATTTGAAATTTATTTGCAATTTGAAATTCAAAATTTAAAATTTAAAATTTAAAATTTAAAATTTAAATTTTAAAATTGGTATATTTAGATATACTTGATCCAAGTAGCAAGTAATCTAATTGGGTTGGTTGCCATGGTCATCCGATCATAGGAGAAAAGTAAGGTTTAAAGGCCCTCTCCTCCCATTCGATGGGGTTCTTCTGTGGCAGTAGGGGTGCCGCTGTAATTATATCCCATGCAGATGAAGTAGCGAAAGGACTTAATTGTAAAAGTTTAATTATAAAATTTATCATGAATGTGTTAGATTAGATCTAAAGGAATATTCATGATTTATTTTGATTGGATTATTTCCTGTTAAGTAATTAGCAATAGGATTGCTATTTATGAAATGTGCTGATCTATTTATGAAATGAGTCAACATATTTGGTGAACAGAAAATAAAACCTTTCAAATTTAAAAATTATTTTCGAAATGCCAAATCCTGACTCATCAGCCCAAATACTTAATTAAAGGAATTAAGTGTTGTCAAGTTGGTCTAGAATTGTGAATTAAGACCTAAGATAATTGCATAAACTTGTGGGTCAATGGGTTAGTTGGATTAGGTCCATAATTGGGTTAGACCTAAGGTTAGCTTAAAGAAATAGACTAAATTAGTGTAATTGGTCAAATCTAATTAAAAGTTGAATTAGATTAGGTCAAGGATATTCTAGACTCAACTCCAATAGTTGTAGTTGAATGGGTCCATGTCTTTAACTAGACCAAGATGGACTTAATTCATGGCTACACGGTGGAACCCTATTTACTAAGTTGATCAAATTAAAACTAATGAACCGGTTGGTGTCTAAGGTAAGTTCGGCAGTTTGACCAGTGGTTCTTAAGTGGGAGCTACTCGCATTGATTCGATCTCTGATGAGTTAATGGCATATCCCCACCACTGATCTCACTTACCTGGCCAACCTGGTGAGTTAAGTTTTGATTAGATCACTTGGTGATTAGGGCTCACCCATGTCATTAGGTAAATCAGTGTGACTGATTTAGGTGCTCCTAATGCCGGCTTTAATTAAATTTTTTTTAATCTGACTTGGTGAAGTCAGTGGGAGGATTGAAATTGACTGGTTAATTTCTTCTCTTCCTTCACTTAATAAAATCCTCAAAAATTATTAGGTCCCTAAAATGATTAAGTTATAGTGATAACTAAGTCATAGCCTCCCATTGAGTGATAATGAGTCCATTAGTTTAATAATCATTGGAGGCCCAAAGGCCTGGTGCTTATTGACTAATGGAATTATCATTCATAGTATGATGATTTGGTTGAGTCTTTCTGATGGTGGTTAGGTTGGCCGGCCAAAGTCGGGCCTGATCATTTATTGGTCAGATTCACCAAATCAAGTCATGTTAATGGTTGGACCTAACCAGATCTTTTCAGTGGAGGCCAAAGCCTACTGATTAGGTTCTGGGGCAAAATAAATTACTAGAAGTTGTTTAGAGAAACAACTGGTTATGAATCTACCCATAGATGCATATGGGTTGACCAACCAAAGTTGGGCTCGTGTGTAGTCTGTGTGGATTCTAGTACCCACTAAGGAATTAAAGTAATTCTTCGAATTGGAGGTTGAGGCTTCCAGTTCGTAAAAATACTGAGAAAAATTTTAGACTAAAGTCCAAGTCTTTAGTGTTAATAATTTATATACTAATAGAGGTCTGATTTTTTTTTATGCAGCTATGGCCACTACTCTATCGCTTCGGTCATTATTAGATAATGACAAGCTCATGGGACCTAATTTCGATAGCTGGTATCGAAAATTAAAAATCATCCTTGAGCATGAGCGGATCCTTTATGTAGTAACAGATCCGGCACCCGAGGAGCCAGTCCCAAATGCTAGAGGGACGGTCCGAGACACTTACCAGAAGTGGCTCAACGACCGCACCGTCGCTCAACGATCCACAGAGGCCAGACATGCTGTGTGGCTACGTTTCGATGATCAGATCCTCCCGACGGTGATTAGATTGCAGCGATCAACTACCCGCACAAAGGTATTGTGTTCTGAATACATAATAGTAAATTATTTACTGTTCAAATTTGAATTTTAAATTTAAATGCATGCATGCTGTATATCATATTTAGATCCTAATGTAAGATAAATATATATTAATTAATTAGATTAATTAATAATTTTACTGTAAAACAGTGATTTTGAAAAAGTTTTAAAATATCATTTTACCCCTGTACTCAAATTTCACTTCAGCTCCATTACTAACGCAGAGAGTGATCTCACCTTCTCTCAGTCCTCTTACTTCTTCATGACCCTGCATAGAAGTGTACAAATGAGCACTTGATCCAAAATTTAGAACCTAACTAGAAGAAGAGAAAATAGTTAGATTAGTTTTAATAATGAGCATATCAGACATACCTTTAGAAGGTTCATCCTTCTTCCTGCTCTTAACAGTCGTTAGATAGGCCGGACAGTTCCTCCTCCAGTGGTCTTTTACGTTGTAATGGAAACATTTCCCTTATCATCGATCTTCTTCGGATCCTACTTCTTGGGCTTGCCCTCATTCTTTTGCTTCTTCGTAGGTTTTTTTTTCTTCTTGAAAGAAGACTTTCTTTTGGAGGAAGCTCCTTCCATAGCCAGAACTGTACCCCTTGAAGTCTTCAAGGTACCCTCTGATGTTACTAGTATATTCAATAACTTGGGCAAAGTGCTATCATTTTTATTCATATAGTAGTTTATGATGAACTGCCCATACGAATTAGAAAGAGACTGAAGGATCAGATCCACCTACTATTCTATCCATGTTCATTCCTAGCTTCTAAAGCTCCTTGATGTCCTTGATCATTATCAAATAATGATCATTGATGAACTGCCCATCATGCATCTTTGCTCTGAAAAATTTTTGGGAGACCTCAAAGCGAGCTGTGCAACTATTCATCATACAAACTTGTATGTGAGTCAGTATCTCTCTGACAGTCCTCATGTCTTCATGCTGTTGCTGAAGATCATTGGACATGGATGCTAAAATATAACACTTTGTCTTGTTATCTTCATCCATCCACTTCTCAAGTGCGGCTCGTTGATCAGGGGATGGACGAGAAGGTAACACAGGTGCATCCTGATCAAGGACATGAGTGAGTTTCTCAAATTGAGAATGATTTTCAGATTTTGGAGTCAGTCTTTACAATTCGTATCAGTCAACCTATTGGTATCGAGGATACAGCTAAAAAGTTAGAACTCAATATGGTTATTTGCAGAGAGAGCAGTTTCTAGTTAAATATTTGTACTGATAAAAATATTTGTTCTAAGAACTTTAAAAATAAATAAAGACTCCCATTATTTCTTCGAATCTCCCACACTCCTCTGATGGAGAAATAGAAATCTATACGCGATCGATTTCAGTGGATACTGCGGTCCCATTAATCTATACACACCTCACCTAATAGTTATTGATGAGTACAGACCAATGAGTGGACAACACTTTGTCCATTGCTTCACTAGGCAAGATGCTGTGGGCTTGGTCTCTAAGTCCTGTGGCCTCACCTAACAGTTATTGGCATATTTTTTAGTTTAGTCCAACCCATCATTCACCAGTGAATGCAAAATCATCATTAGGACCCTTATCTAATAGTATTAAGCTCAACCCCATCTCTACCCTAGGATATCAAATGTCAATAGAGCAGTTATACCTTTTCGATGCAATCGAACCACTGAAACTAGCTAAAAATAATCCATGCCAAGAAGGCACCCACACTCTATAATAATGAAAGACCTCTAGACTTAATATTTAGTGAGAAAATTTAGGTTTAGATCTCTTCTAAATCAGTAGATCAGATATTTGACTGATTAAATTTAGATCAGCACATCAACATATCTAACCAGCCTAGTCAGCATGGGTGAACTCGAGTCAACAAGTAACCTAGCACGAAACTAAATCTTTCAAGATGGCCAGGTAAGTTAAGATGTATGGGGCTCCTCCCATTGCTTTTCTTGGACACCAATCAAAATTGGTCAGGTCAGACAACAGAATCAATTAAATAACCATCATCTAAATACTTATCTTAGATACAAAATTAGTCAATTAGAATCGATCAGGTTAACCTATTGAAACGGGCTCAAACCACTGAGCCAAATTCGATCTTGAGTCAATCAACTCATGTCAAAATGTAAATTGATGCAACTAACTATAACTAAACTTGATTTTGAGCCCCTTTGATCTAATCCTAATCAACCATCGATTAGGTTCAATCAACTGCTCAAAATCGACAACGAATTCTAGCTTGATCTAATCAATTTGACCCTAATTTAGTTTGATTATTGACCTAATTTGTTCAAACCATACCCACATGCAACAACATAATTTTAGATCTAAAAATAATTTTTAGATTATGCTTCATTGCATGTATTAGTGGCTTATGATCTTGAAACTATTTCAAATTTAAACCTAATGTCTTATATCATATATATGTCATTTCAGATCTAAATTAAAACATACATCACATATACATCAAATTTCAGATCTGAAACTAAAATTATACATATCAAATATATGTAAAATTAGATCTAAAATAATGATTAAAATATTTTAAAAATATCTTTTGAAAAATTGGTTCGCATCAAACTAGGACAACCTTTTCAATATAGGGGATAAACCCTATATCAGGACAACCTTATACCAGTTTGATGTGAACTTTTAATCATTCTAATTTCAGATCTAAATATAAAATAAGATATACCATATATATAAATTTTTAGATCTAAAAGATTGATTTAATTACTTTGAAAATAGTTTTCAAAATCGATCAATCTTGTGTCAAGGCAACCTTTACAATATAGGGGGTAAACCCTATACAAGGACAACCTTATATCAGCACAAGATTAACTTTAAATCATTAAAACTTTTAGATCTAAGATAGAAATTAGATTATATACGTCTTTAAAAATCAGTGGATCTGATACCATGGTTATAAAGTCAGATAGGGTGCATGTGTAGATTTCAAAAATCTTTTTGATCATAGTGAAAAAATAATCAAGTTAAACCCTTTAATCCTACATACAACAGATCTCATCTAATCCCACCCAAGTCCAGAAAAAAAGGCATACATATAATTTAAAAATAAAATAAATATAAGATCAAATCTCAATACCTTAGCGCAGATAAAAATTCACCGCTATCGATGATCTCTGGTTCGAAATTTCTCGAGCTGCATACTTATCCGACCTCTACGGATATTCACTGGGATCAATCTCGAATCAATCTTCTCATAGTAGATCTTTCATTTTCTTCAAGTAGGATCTCAGTCCTTCAAAATCTTGATCAACCCTTTGATTTAAACTGTAAAATTAACTCTTTGATCTGCAGCCTTTTCTCTTCGTTCTTCACTGTAGATGAACAACTCCTCAACTCTTAGTGTGTAGAAAGATGGGACAGCTAATCTTTGGGCATGGGAAAGAGAATAGGGAGAGGGTGAATCATGGAGAAGGGAGAGAGATCTAGTTTTAGTCAACTAAAAACTAACTTTAAAACCCTAGGAGACCTTCTCTTTGGATAGGTCCTTCCCTGATTCAAAAGAGGAATCTAATTAACTTAAAAAGGTACATCCTTATCTCATAAAAAAATTTATCTTTTTAATCTGATTTTTTTAATAAAATTAGACTTAATTGATATGTTATCATTCTCTTTTGGTAAGAACATGGGGTGCCCTAGTCAGATATGGAAATCTGAATGGGGCCCATGGAATATAGGGCAGGTGGTTGGGGCGCCAACCCTTGGTGCCCCATTCTAAGACTTTTATTCAAAAGAGGGGGCATGGCCCCTTTCTCTCTCTCTCTCATCCATGCCATGCCACCAGAGGGGGTGGGGCCCTCTTGCATTATCCAAGGGATTGGTGCCCCTTGGTCCTGTCATAAAGGGAGGTAGGCACCACCCTTCTTTTCAATTATTCCATATACACATTAAGAGATAATGAGTAGATAATGAAGAGATAATGAGAAAATAATTTAGCCAACTAATTGACTTAATCCAATCCTCTTGGGCTCATAATTAGGAGCCTAATTAAATCCAAATAGATTTAGGTTAGGTTCAAGACTATGGACTTGATCCAATCGAAGTTCCAAGAAGAATTAGGTTTAATCATGTGCTAGCATGGTTCTCTTAAATCCAATAGGATTTCAATAAATTTTAATCCAATTAGAACTTCATAAGCGCAATTGACAAATTCAAGATTAAATCTCTTAATGTGTGACCCCATAGGTTTCATTCTATCTGATAGTGAGATATATTATGATCTCCATCACAATATCATCGAAACTCTTTTCGATGGGTTGGAATATTTTAATTCTATCCTTCGAAGATCATCGATTATCAAGACGATGCCCGATGAGTCCTATAATCCATCAGTGACACCTAGCAGTATGTAGTGGCAATCTAGTAAAATAAAAGTATGAACTCTAGGTGAAGTTATCATATGATTTAGTCCTTCTATCATGAGTCTTGACTCGATGGAGGTCATGGAGAACTCGTCAGACCCCATCATTAGTCATATGCTAGATTGGCTCGATTCGAGTTCATATATGAATTTTATGAAATTTTTTTTTAGTATTCACACTTATTTTGGCCAAATACTTTCTGATCTCAATCTCATGAATTGTATAGGACTTCTCCTTTTCTATCAAGATCGACAGATTCCTTCCAGGTGCATCCTGCTCCAAACAGCGAATCTGAATATACTGTAGTAAACATACACAGCAAGGATCTTGTTGCCCAGCTATGCAACCCAAGAGGGGGGGGTGAATTGGGTTTCTAAAAATTTTAGACTTAATTAATTACTTATGATGAACAAGATAAAGATTTTAATTCAATATTAATTACCTAAAGCAGGAATGCAAGAATATAATAAAGAAATAAAGTGAAGCGATAAAGCACACCACAAATACAAGGATTTATAGTGGTTCGATGCCAACCTTGCACCTACATCCACTCCCCAAGCTCCTACTTGAGAATTTCAATCCACTATACTTGTATTCAACCCGAATACAAAACGTCGGAAACTCCGACACTAGCTATCCCAAGCTAGTCTACTTGTTTCCCGGGTACAAGTAAACCCAAAACACTCCGATTTCAGGTTTGGATCAACCTTTTCTTGTTTTGGAAATTCTCCAAAAATAAGAACAATTACTTACAAGAGTAAGAAAATTTAGAGCACAAATTAATACAATAACAGCTCCTTAAATGAGCAAATATAACAATAAAAAATACTTTACTCAAATGAAGAAACCCTTTTTGAATTTTCTCAAGGTGGATGAACGCTTGAATGAACGCTTGAGAAGAAGATGATCGTTGATTGAAGATCTCTTGAAAGCTTTGAAAGATCTCTAGATCAAGGTTGAAACAATAGGCGTGACAAATCCTCTCTTTGAAATCTCTTGAATCTCTTTCACAATCTCTCGTGTGGATTTTGGATCCTCTTTTCTTTTTCTCTCAAATATCTTGTTGATCACTTTTTCGTATATTTTTGGATCCTCTCAATGAATTTGATCTCTCGTTTGATCTGCCGATTGATCTGCTTTTTTTCTGCAATTTCTTTCACCATTTGAAACATTTTATAGCATTAGAAGCAAGAGAAAATATATTAGGCAGAAAAAGAGCCGTTAGAGCATTTTTAGGAAGCATAAAAGGCAATTAAAATGGGCAAAAAAATAGCCGTTGCTGATATTTTCCGTCGCAGGGGTCGACTCATGAGTCGACTCATGCTTCAGGAGTCGACTCATGAGTCGACTTCTGTTGCAAAGACCAGAAACATGGATTTCTGGATTTTTTGGCCCAAATCAGCAGAGGTCGACTCATGAGTCGACTCATGCCTTGTGGGTCGACTCATGAGTCGACTCACAGGTCGTGCCAAGCCAAAAATTCAGCGTGCCATGGGAATTTTTTTTGCGTGCCAGTCAGCTCATAGTGCCATGAGTTGACTCACGGGTCGACTCATGATTTTCAAACCTTCATAACTTCCAAAATACAAGTCCAAAAATAATGAAATTTTCACCAATAGATTACAAATCACTTGTTCTACCAAATGATACTATCAAATCAAAATTTTAGTGAAATTATGATTTTGCCCTTGAAGAGCATAAGGACTTTTTCATTTTAAAAATTATTTGTATCCCTTCAATCTGCTTTGTAATCATCAAAATCAATCTAGGAGCAATAGATCTGAATGGTTAGGGACCAAGAAAATATACAGTCAAATATAGTAGCCTCACTATGAATAGCCAATGACATCACAAGTCCAAGGATCACTCACATCAATGCAGCATCGAGAAGACCACTGATGAGTGAGTAGATATCCATATGATTTTTCATGTTGGTCACACTCAGTGTAAGTTGTTCTCTAACAACCATCCATACCCTCACCCCAGTGTCTCTATACTACAGATTCGAGACTCATTTATTCATAAGGGAGTTGAACTGTGCATCGATTTGAATGGATTGATCACTGTCCTCCGTGATGATCCTTTGATCGAGAGTATTTAAAAATTAACCACTAATTAATGTATGTCTCAAATTCTCAACATATTAAAATATACAAATATCATCTTTATTAATTTTTAGAACAAATCATGGACACATAAATATGATTGGAATGAAAAAATTCTTTATTGATAATAAAAAGTTATAAGTACAAGTTTAAGCCCTAGAATTACAAAATGTGTCAGCCAATAATTGGGTCCTAGGGCACAAATCTAACATAGACACTGTGCTGAAATGGTTCAGCATAGAGAATTTTAAGAAAGGCTACCTTTCGATAGGCCATAAAATTTTTTTCTCGAAGAGGGATTGTCCGACAACTCCTCAAGAGAGAGAGTATATGAATAAAATTCTATATGCTTCGATAGTGAGTTCTATAATGTATGCCATGATATGTACAAGATCAGATGTAACATACTCACTAGGAATAGTGAGTTGATACCAGTCTGATCCAAAAGAAAATCACTAAAAGGTCGTAAAGACCATCCTTAAATATTTAAAAATACTAAGGACCAGTGGCTTGTTTATGATGAAACTGATTTGAAACTAGTGGGGTTCACTGACTTCAGCTTTCAATCAGACCATGATGATAGTAAGAGTGTATCAAGATATATTTTATCCTGAACGATGGAGCAATCTACTAAAATAGTTTCAAACAGCACACTGTGGCTGACTCTGTTTGCGAGGTGGAGTATATCGTGACATTCGAAGCTGCGAAGGAAGCTGTGTGGCTATAAAAATTCATCGATGAGCTTGGAGTGGCATCTTTCGTTGATGGTCCTATCTTGTTATACTACAACAGCATTGGAGCCATTGCTCAAGCCAAGGAGCCGAAGTCCCATCACACACTAAGTATATTTTGCATCGCTACCACCTTATTCAGAAGATCATGGATCGAGATGACGTTGACCTTCAAAAGATTGACAGAAAGAAGAATCTTATTGATCCATTTACTAAAACTCTCAGAATCAAGGAGTTTGATTTTTACAAGTCGAAGATGGATATACGATACTGTATCGATTGGCTTTAGTCGAAGTGGGACTTGTTGGAAATTGTATCCCAAAGCCAATCATCAATCTATTGACAATTATGCTCATATTTATAAATTATATATAAAATTTTAATTAATAAAAATTATTTGATTTTTTCATCATATTTTATCCATCTTCTTCGAACTCCTGTATTGTGATGAAGTCCTTAGGACTATATTTAATCGACAAAGAAAGATTTATCATTTAGTCCTTAAAACATATTCCGATCAAATGATATACTATTAATAGGATGATAGCAATATCAAGCGTAGGTTGTTGTGTGCCATATGGGTTGACTTTTCTCTTAACTAAAAAGTATGGAGATATTAGTATGGCATGCAGGTGGAATGCAGGAATACATTCACACCGAATGTAACCATTTGCAGAGTACTCTACTGTCAAGAGTAGCTTGCGAAGGGTATGGGTACAAGTGTCCCTCCGATCTGAGATCACCATGGTGACTTGTAAGCACTCACTATACTTTGGTGCCAGACCATCTGAATTTTTAATTCAGTGATGGAAGATTTTTGGGTGTAGTTAAGTACTTACCAAGTCGGTGCGTGATTAAGATGGGATTGACCCCTCTAAATAAGTAGGAGTTAATGCATCAGTGTATTTCAATTTAGTAAAACCTTGCCAGATTAATCCATGTGATGAATTTAAAGGTTAACATACAATATGGTCGACTATTTTAGAGTTGACAGTTAAACCCTAGGTCACCTTGAACATTAGCATCAAAGGGATGAATTATATGGTAACCATACCCAGTAGGTTCTAAAATATTGCTTTGCAATCTTTCGACCTATCTGAATGTCAGATTTTATTGCTAGATGGTTACATCGATTAGTATAGAAAGTTATTCCTATGCTATCAGCTTAGGTTTGAACCTATGAGATCACACACATTAGAAGTTTCGATCTGATCGGATGGTTGAAGAGTCCTATGAATTGAGACTCTAGTGAAGAGTCCCAATAGATTGGGATTCTAGAGGAGAGTCCCACTGAACTGGGACTCTATTATTAATAAAAGATTTATTGGTAATTATATTATTAGTTGACTCAATTTTATTGAGCAAAAAGATTTGGATCAAGTTTAATTGAATTGGATTCAGTTTGACTTGGATTGGATTTGATTAGATTAAGTCTGATTACAAGAAAAACTTGTTTCTAATTTGATCAGGACTTGGATTCAGTTTATTTTTGATTGGGTTAGAAATTTAGTAAGATGACTGTGTTCCTAATTAGATTAGGTTTCTTCCTCTCATTGGGTTCAAATCAGATCTGATTTGATTTGGAATCAAATTGGAAATAAAGTCCTAGCCAATTGGGACTCTCTCCCTTGCACAAGCCCTAGGTCCCATGCCATCTCTTCAATGCAAAAATATGTTTTGCATGAATTTTTTGGGCATGAGAAGAGAGGACGCAGAGAGGGGTGGGCGGCACTCTTGATGAGTCATGACCTTATCTCTTTTCTGATTTGAATTTGATCCAAATCAAAGATAAGGAGATAAGAAGGAAAGAGATTAGTTTTGTTTGGAAAGTTAGATGGTGCCAAATATTATTTCCCTTTCTATGTTGAGGTGTTGGTTGGCATGAGAAAGATCTAATTTCTTTCTCATGCCATCACACAAATTAACAAAAAATGGGACGCCCCATATGGTGGTTGGCGTGGAGATGTTTGGCACCTCCTCTTAACCCTAAACCCTAACACCTAGCTATAAAAAAGGGGTCCAATAGTTGGATGTTCCATATGAGTTATAGTTGAAATTTGTTTCTTCTTCATAGCTCTCTCCTCTCTTCTCTTCCTCTATTAATTCTTCTTCCTCTCTAGAGCATCTAAGAGATCAAAAGAAGGAGAAGAAGATTAGCTTTCAAAGATCCTTGTGAGCTAGCACTCCCGAGGAGCCTGATCAGTATCCGTTCTTCATGTGGATGATCTGTAGAGATCGGATACCTTTGTCAGCTATGAGCAATCTGAAGGAACTCCTATCCACATGATACACTTGTGGAGATCAGCAACCCACACTTTGATAATGAGTTCTGAACTCGTTAGATCAGGTTTGATTAGATCTAAAGATTAGATCTAATCTAGAGCATTGATATGATCGATACAGATTTTTATTTTCAGATCTTAATCTCATATTTAATCATATCATAGGTCTTGATATGGTAGTTTAGATTAAATCTTGTGCATGTAATGTAGGTTAAATTGTTTAATCTAACAAGATCCGCTATAAAAATTTTTAAAATTACATGTATAGAACTGTCAATATTTTTTTCACCTATAAGGCACACTCAAAAGAAGTTTCCAATTGATCATGTGGCTAATCAATAATTAAAAATCATTCTAGGGTTTAATCATCAATTCGATTGATGATTAACCTTGTGCAAAAGTTGTAATAAATTAATTTACTAATTGTTGATGAATTATAGGAGGATTGATTAGCAATTGATTGCTAATTAACTCAAGTTGATTGAGTATTAAAGTTTAGATTAAATCTAATTGAATTGGATTCAATTTTGTTTGAGGTTTTAAGATGACCTAATCGCTAAGGGTATTCAATTTTTTATTAGAGCTCAATTAATTTCTAATTTGATTAAGATTTAATCGAGATCATTTGTTATCTAATTAGATTAGATAATATAATTTGGTTTAACCTAATTTGGTTGGATCAAGAATCTAATTACATAAGAATATAAATTCGAATTCAAATGGAATAAGAGCTCCCCTTGCGCCACCTTTCACCGTGCCCATCTTTTCTTCATGCGTGAAAGTGGTTTTCACATAGAATTTTTTGCACTCAGAAAGTATGTGATGCCTTCTTCTGATTCTCTTTGGATTAGAGTTTTGTTGGTTCAAATTTGAGATCAAATTGGTTTGAAATCAGATTGAAACCAAGAGTCCAAGTTTTGTGAGACTCTTCCTTGCCGCCGACCAACCTTCTTTCTCACACACAAAATAATTTTTTGTGTTAGTTTTTTCATACCAATCTGAGTGTTGTTGCCACCCTTTCTGAGTCTCTTAGATGTGGATTGAATTTGGTTCAAAATTGAGTTCAAATCTGATTTAAATTTGTGATTAGATCAAAGCCTATTTGAACCTGAACCAAATCACCCAAACTCTTCATGGGACATCACTTTAAGAAGAGGTGATTTTTTGTGCAGCTCATTAGATGATTTTTGGAATGAGAGAACCTCAAAAAGGGTATGATAAATCTAAGAAAGAGGATGGGCATCCATGCATGAGAAAAAGAGGAAGAAGGTTCTCTTTGGGGCATGAGATCTAGGGTGGGACTTCTTGGGTTTTCTAGTTTCAATTTTGTGAGAGAGAAAAATAAAAGAAGTTTTGTTCTTCTTCTTCCACACCATCTCTTCCTTGACAAGCTCCATCTTCTAATCTAGAGGTATCCATTTGATCTGAAGAAAGGAGTCTCCATCAGCCATCTAGAGTCTTCATCACAAGCTAGTACTCCCAGGAAGGATGATCTGTTCAGGGCTTCAAGTGGACTACCTGTAGAGGCCGGACGTGCTGTACGGCTGCTCAACATTAAGAAGAAACTCCTACCATATTTATCAGTAGTAATGATCGTCGACCAATGATCAGGTAATGGGTTCTGAACTCATCGAATCAGATTTGATTCAGGACATCGATACGATTGATGTAGTCTTTTCTTTCAGATCAAATTTTTTTCATACAATATTTTTATATCATAGATCCTTAAGAAGGTAGTTTAGATCTAATTTAAAGTATGTGTAAGAAATTAAATAGTTAGTCTACTATTTTTACTATAAAAATTTAAAAAAATACATACTTTGAACTGCCTGTTTCCAACAGTTTGGGCATCCATCTTCTCCATGGCATGAAAAGGCCTTGGCATCCCAAATTTGGGTGTGAGGCATCACACCAAGGATCCTCTCCCTCCCCACCTTGCTATCTTATGAAGGTACAATAATATATGGCTTCATCTCACTTTCTTGTGAAGCCTAACATGTGCATGAAGTAGAGCGTTTGTGTGTTCAAACTTTGCGAGGCTTTGGATTTAGAATCCTTTGGAGATTTGATCCCTATTCTACTGTGAATCAGATAAAAGATGAAAACTTTGTTAACTTATTATAGAAAAATTTTTAGATATTTTCTAGTGATCTATTCTAAAATGGCCCTATTTTCTTCAATATTCTTAAGAATTGAAAATTTGAGGTACGTATTATTGATGGTTAATTCTCAAATTAGTCCTAATTGATGGCTCATCACAAGAACAGTGATTGATCTGATAACATTGGTGCACGGATTGCTTTTCTTAGGATAGATGAGTCTCAAGTCTACAGTGTGGAGATACTAGAGTGAGAGTGCAGGTAGTTGTTAGAAAATAATGGTATCGAGTATAACCAACATGAGAAGTCACTTGGATATCTACTCACTCATCAGTGACATTCTCGATGCTGTAGTGGTGTGACTAATTCTTAGACCTATGGTGCCTCAGCTATTCATAATGAGGTTTCTGTAGTTTGATTGCACCATAACCAATCTCTTAGCCATATGGAGCCTTGAGGTATATGTTGACTATACTAAGTTTATTGTAGAAATTGGATGTGTACCTAGATGGGATTTATCGACCTTAGTAGTTAAGGAGTAGTTCTATGTAATTTATGAGATCGAGTTCAAAAAACCTTGATCAGGATAGTTTGAATAATGGAAAAAAATTTTCATCAGGTTTCACGAATGAACTCAAGTCAAATAAATCTTACATATGACAGATGATGAAATTTGATAAGTTTTCCATAACTTCCATCTTGTCGGAACTCATGATAGAAAAACTAAATCACATGATAACTATACCAAGAGGTTCATTCTTCTATTATTCTAGATTGCCACAACATGCTATTAGATATCATTGATGGATTGTGGAGTCAACAAAAATTATTTTGATGGTCAATAATTCTCAATTAATGAGTTAGAATTATTCCAATCTGTTGAAAGAAGTTTCAATTATATTTTGATGAAAATCAAAATATTTTTTACTATCAAATAGAATAGAACCTACGGGGTCACACATAAAAGAGATCTTGACTGATCGAACATTGAATCATGATTTTGAATCGTAAGTCGCAAGTGGTCTTAATTATCAATTTGATTGATGATTGGACTAAAATATAAAAGTTACATAAGAGACTTGCTAAGAGTTAGTAAATTATAGAAAGACTTAATTATAATTATTACATATTATTTGATTTGATCAAATATTATGATTGGATCCTAACCAAATTAAATCAGATTTAATTTGATTAGATTTGATTTGAGTTTGACTCAGACTGAGTTTCATAAGTGTAATGAGATTAGACTTAATAAGTGCTTGACTTATGATGAAACCCAAACTTAATTGGATTCCAACCTAGATTTGGATTTGGACCACCCTTTGACTAAGTCCAAAGGGGTCTTCACATCCATGAGAGGATTCCTCAAGAGGATTCACATAGAGATGAAGAGCACCTCAACTTTTTGGTTTGGAAAAATAAGGAGGAATTAAAGTGGGGCTGCAATAAGAAGATAGACTCCAAGTCTATCTCTAACAAACCTAACAAAACCTAACTACCTAGTTTAAATAGGGGATAAGGGGGTACCTCCTCCTAAGTGATAAGATCAAAGGAGGGATGCCCAAAGGTGGTTGTGCGTGAGAGATTGGTGTGGAGAAAGGTGGGATGCCCAAGATGCATGGCATGAGGTTGTTCAACATGAGAAAAAGTGGGTGCCTCCTCTTCTTATCTCTTCTTTCTTACAACCAAAGATTGGTTGTTAGATGTAATTCCCTATCTCTTTTTTGTGTCCAAGAGTTGGACATGTCTCCCTCACCATCTCCTCTATGGATTTCCAAAAGTTTGACATAAAATGAGATTTGATCAAATTTTTTTTTCTCTCTTCCTTTTAGTCCATGAGATGGACAAGTCTCCTTCTCCCTCTCCTCTAAAGATGTCCAAGAGTTGAACATGATTAAAATCAGATTTGATATGATTTTTTCTTTTCCTCTTGATCCATGAGATGGACAAAAAGATTCCCCTCTCCCTTTTCTTGATCTAGTCCAAGGGTTGGATAAGAAGGAAGAAGAAAGAGATTAGATCTCTTATCTTCTTCTATGCATCTTCAGTTTTGCTCTTGAGAAGAGAAAAGAAAAAAAAATCAGATGTGATCTAATTTCATCCTCTTCATGTAGAGCTATTTGATTTTCTTGAGAAAAAAATCAAAAGATCATACCGATTCGATAATCTAGGAAGCAATCTCTGTAAGGAAGCTAGCATCCTGGTGAGATCGAGACCTCCTGTCAGATCAATCTCAGTGGATATTTATAGAGGTCGGTCACTTATATGGCTATGACGTGACCTCGAAGACATCCACGGACTATTGGATCATGGTGAAGATCTACCTGCACAAAGGTATGAAATTTTGATTCTCTTTTAGATTGTTAATCTTGTAATTAATCATGATGCCTGATGTTTTATTTGAGATGTGATCTCTTTATGCATGCTAGTTAGATTAGATTTAATTATTGATTAGAATTTTCAAGTCATTCTGATATAAGATTGTCTTGATATAATGAAGTCATTATGTTGAATGGTTGTCCTAGAATGATGTTGAGAATTTATTGAAATTTCATGCATGCAAGAATTTTTCAAAATGAGTATGCAGCAGAATTTAAAAAATTTCAGATTAAATCTAATTTAATCTAAGCATGCAGAAGATCAAATCTTAAAACCATAAACAGAATCGACATATATGAGATAGGATTCAGATATAGAAATCAAATAAAAATAAATAAATAGACTTTATACCTTGGCACAGATCAATCTTCACTGCGAACTGATGATCATGGACGTCTTCTGAAGATCCCTTGAAGGCGCACAAGTGTCCGACCTCTACGGATATCTATATGAGACTTCGATCTAATTAGAAGCTTGTTAATCTCACTGGGATGCTAGCTCCATTATAGAGATCGCATCTTGATAGTTGAATAATTTTTTTTTCTTTCAAGATACTCTTAGAGAAGAAGAAGAAATAGGAGGATAATGATCTCTACGTTAGAGATCATGAGAAGAAGCCTTTCTTCTCTTTTTTTTTCTAAAACCCATGCACCAAATCTCTATAATGGAGATGTAAGAATTTTATCTAACTTTTGGATTAAGAGGAGAGTAAAAATCATGTCCAAACTAGAACAAAAGATGGGAGAGAAGATATCCTAACAACCAACTTTTGGTTGTTGGTAAGAAAGAAAGGATATGGACCAAACCTCATGCCCTCCCTTCATCCTGTGTGCTCCTTTTTTCTCCAATGATTTCATGCACATCTCTCTTCTGATTTTGGCATCCAAACCTAATCACAATCAGCCCATCAAATGTTCCATATGGTGCTAGGTTTAAATAGGAATTGGAGATAGAGTTTAGGTAATAGATAAGAGTCCAAACTCCTTTGGACTCTAGGATTTTTTATGCTGCCCACATACAATCTTTTGCATCTAGATTTCACATGGAATGAAAGAATTAAGAGAGATTATTACATGTTAAAAACTCACACCAAAAAGAAGTGGGGGGGTGGCATCAAATTCTGGTTGGCATGGGACTTGTTTTAAGGTGCATGGAGGGAGAGTTTAATGCACATGAGACTCTTCTTTAGGTGGCTGATTTAAATCAATTTAAATTCTAACCAATTTTAATCATATTAAGAATTGATTAGATCCAAATAAATTAAAACTCAATTTTGATTTGAAATCCAAACTATTTAGATTAGATGTCATCTAATTAGAGAAGAAGTCCTAGTCCTTTTGGACTCTCTCTTTATACTTGAGTCAAACTAAATTTTAATCCCAATCTTATTAGGATTTAGTGTGCCTATAAAGAAAAAATTTCTAGTCTAAATAAGAATTTAAATATTCTTAATTAGATCCTAGTCAAATTAAAAATTAAGTCAAATTCAAATCCTAATTCAACAAGAAATTATTCTCCCATGCAATTTGGTTATCTCATAAGGCTTGATCAAATCAAACCCTTGTCAAGTCAAATTAAATCTAATTTAATTAAACTTGATGCAAGTCCCATTGCTCAATCAAATTAAGCTAATTAGTAATTCTATTGCTAATTAATCCTCCTATAACTCACTAACTCTTTAGTAAGTTACTTAATTATAATTTTTGTATTGGATTAATCATCAATCAAATTGATAATCAAATTCTATCATGATTCATAATCATAATTCAACCATCTGATCAGTCAAAAGCCTCTTTATGTGTGATCCTATAGGTTCTATTCTGTCTGGTAGTGAAATATATTGTGATCCCTATCACAATATCATTGAAACTCTTTTCAATAAGTTGGAACCATTCCAACTTTGCCCATCAAGGATCATCGACCATCGAGATGATGCTCATGGGTCTCACAATCCAACAGTGACACCTAGTAGTATGTGTGGCAATCCAGCAAAATAAAAGGTGATAAACTTCTAGGTGCAGTTAACGTATGATACAGTCTCTCTATCGTGAGTCCCAATCAGATGGTAGGTCATGGATGAATCATCAAACCTCATCATCGATCATATGATAGATTCAATCAGCTTGAGTTCATACATGATTCTTATAAAAACTCTTTTCTATTAATCACACTGCTATGGCCATAGACTTAAAGACTCATCTTCTTAAATCTTATAGGAATACTTCCTTTTGTGAGGATCGATAGATTCCATCTTGATGCGCACCTTACTCCTATAGTGGACCAACTGTGATCAAAATCTACTACAAGGGCTTTTTGAGACCCATGTTTATATGTCAATCAAACTCCAGTAGCCTCACTATGAGTAGTAGTACCATCTCAGATCAAAGGATCAGTCACAGTACTGTAGCATCGAGAAAGTCACTAACAAGTGAGCAGACATCCATGTGACTTCTCGTGTTGGTCATGCTCAGTGTCAGTTGTTCTCTAATAACCATCTGCACTCTCACTCTAGTGTCACTACACCACAAACTCAAGATTCATCTATCCGAAGGAAGTGATCTTTGCACTGGTCTATCTCGTGTAGGGTTTCAGGGTGGGCATGCACAGTGAAAACATAATGGATTTCAAAATTTTAATAAAAAAATTTTAAATATTAAACCCTTAAACCAGCATCTCCTTGATGATTAACAATCATATATAACATAAATTTAAGATTAAATTTAAGTTATAGAAGAATACCTGCAGCGCTTAATCCAAATTTTGGCAGAACCTCCACCAGGCGCCCAAGTGTTCACCCTCTAACGGTAATCCACACAGGGCTATGATCAGGACACCAACTCTTTGAGATGATTTCTCCTTCAAAATTCTCACTCTGAGAATTTTCTTGAACACCAGGACCTCAAGACGCTCTTCCTCTTCTCCTAGCCTTCCTATCCCTACCTTTCTTCTCTCCTGGTCTTCCTTAATTCTCTTCCTAGACTCTTGTCCTAAAATCAGACTTGTCCTTTTTATTTTTGGACTTGTCCTAACAAGAGAAGGAAGAGACTAATTGGATAATAGGGAGAGGATGTTAGAAGGAAAGTAGGAATTAAAAATCTGAATGAATCCAATCCCCCGGCGCACCCCCCTTTAAATACTTAGCGATGGGTTGCCTTCGGGAATTTTTCACGCCCCTTCCATGCACCATCTCGCATCCATCAAAAAATCTCACACCTTCTGATGAATTCTCATGCCTATGTGAAAGTTTTTGACACATGGCAATCATTGGAAAAAAATCCAAGAGATGCTTCATGCAGAAGGACTCTTTGAAATATTTTTCTCGATGATTCTCTAATGAGTCGCGCAGCTTCCCATGGCATAATTTTTTTCCACCACCCATCAATATAATTTTGTCCATCCAATGGACAAAAATTAAGGAGCTAACATGAGAATATCGTGAAAAAAACTTCAGATTAAGAAGTGGCATGACAAATGGGTTAGAGTCCTTCACAAGTTGGACTCTTGGTCAGGCGCATGGATCAGGCTGACAGGATTTTCAACTTCAACGAATTTCTATGATTAAACAAGAAGGAATTTTAACTTCAAAAAAATTCATCATGCTCAAAATAAAGTTAGGAATCATTGAAAAATTTATTTCATCATGGAACATAGGATAAGATCAAGGATGAGGCATCCCATCTCATGGGATGCGAAAACTATTTCTGCACACAAAAACTGCACCCACGCACAAGAAAAATTCTTGACTCATGGAAACTTAGTTTCCTAAGTCTAAATTTTTAGTACACATAGCCAAGGGCTGAGGCAACTCAAATCCAAAATTGATTTGAATTAATTTGACTTTAATTAGCCCAATCTGGAATCAAAAAGGAGCTAGTTTTTTGCAACATGTGCTAGCATGTCAATTTTGCAAACATGATCTAATCCAATTAGACCCCTGATCAATACCCTTTGTGTGTGACCCATTGGGTTCCACATCTAGCTAGCAATAAGTCCATGTTCAAGTCAATTTGATTTGATTAAAATTTAATCTAACCGATCTAGATCCAATCGAGCTAACCTGATTTCAGCAATTAGAACTCTTTCTAATTGGTGATTGAATTAAACTCTTTAATTCGATCAAACCCATAAGACAAGATTGACGTCTAGCAAAGTATTATGTCTATCTAAAAGATATAAAATTTTTGATAAAAATATCAAAAATATCCTTCAGTGAAAAGTTACTGTGCAATTTGATCCTACGATCTCCCTGCACCCCGAATATGACTCTGGATATGGAATGATGTCAAATCCAATATCATACTCATATTTCTCTCAATCTTATATGATGATTGTCCTAGCACTCAGCTTATATCCAAAATTTCTTTTAACATAAGCTGGACAGCCCCATATCTTAAGATACTTAAGATTAGGTTTCTTTCCTCTCCATATCTCATATGGAGTGCTTGACACAGATTTTGAAAGTACTCTATTCAGAATATAGACAGCAGTTTCTAGGGTATATCCCTAAAAAAAAATTGACAAATTTGTAAGGCACATCATGGACCGCACCATATCTAATAAAGTACGATTCCTTCTTTTTGCTACACCATTTAGCTGTGGTGTATAGGGAGGAGTCCATTCTGAGAGAATTCTATTTTCTTTATAATGATCTAAAAATTCACTGGATAAGTATTCTCCTCCTCGATCAGATCGAAGGATTTTAATATTTTTTTCAGTTTATTTCTCGATCATACTTTGATACTCTTTAAATTTATCAAAAGCTTCGAATTTGTATTTCATAAGATATACATATCCAAACCTAGATAAATCATTAGTGAATGTTATAAAATAAGAGTATCCTCCTCTGGCTTCTGTTGTCACAGTATCACATACATCAGTATGTACAAGTCCTAATAACTCACTTATCCTTTCTCCATGTCCCCTAAATGAAGTCTTAGTCATTTTTCCCATAAGACAAGATTCACAAGTACCTAATGATTATAAGGATCAAAGAACTCTTCTTTGTATAACTTATTAATCCTTGTCTCACTTATATGACCAAGTCGACAATGCCAAAGTAAAGTATTATTCAACTCTTCTCTCTTTTGCTTTTTACTTTCATTAATATGAAAAATATTGTCATTAGATAGAATTAGAAGACCATTATTAATAATATCATTATAAATAATTTCATTAGAAAAAGAAATTGAGCAACTATTGCTCTTTCCATTTATTTTATAATCTCGTTGCAATAGTAACGATATAGAAATAATATTTCTAATGATCTTAGGCATATAATAACAGTTTTTTAGCTCTAAGATCTTTCTAGAAGGTAACTTTAACATATATGTGTAGGAACCAGATCTAGGGTTTCAGGGTTAGATCTTGAAACTTTTTCAAGATCATACAGCGGAAGACTAAAATAAATCAAAATTTATTTTCTAAGATCAAAAAATCTCTAGATCTAAGATTCTATTACATGATTATTACATGGTATTAAATCAGAAATTAAAATATATATAAATATAGTATGAACTACATGTTGATCATATCAACATGTTTCTATGCTAGCTACATCTAATGTATGTATTAAATAATAGATCAGATCTATTACCTTACAAGTTAGACGCTCTAACCTCGCTGATCCGGGCTTAAGGATGATGTTGCAAGCCGCACACGCATCCG
Source organism: Elaeis guineensis (assembly GCF_000442705.2). NCBI lineage: Eukaryota > Viridiplantae > Streptophyta > Magnoliopsida > Arecales > Arecaceae > Elaeis > Elaeis guineensis. The sequence continues at coordinate 60,209,423 of NC_026001.2, forward strand.
GCCTCTAGGAGTCGTCCACACGAGCCCACGAATCTCGATCAGAAGTCCTGCTTTAGGAAATCAGCACAGTATGCTAGTACTGCGCTGATCCTTCTTTGATGGTTGATCAGGTGCCTCCTTCTTCTTGATTTGGACTCTTCCAAAGATGGAAAGTAGAAGGAGGAGTTTCAGATCTGAGACGCTCTCAGGAAACTCAAGATGGAAGGAGGAAAGATATGAAAATAAAAACCCTAGAAGAAGACCCTCTTCTTCTTCACGTTTTTCTCTCTAGATACCCAAACTTGCATCTTTTATATCTCCACGACCCAAAGGTATTTCTCTCTGATTTTCGGATGCCAGAAAGGCCTCTCAAAAAACTATCTCCCCTTAAAATTTCACGAAGAAACTCGTCTTATATAGAGAGATATGATAGAGTCCTTGTCTAGGTCAAACACCTAGTCAAGGCTTATCCAAACATGGCAAGTAAAGGGACGCCCAACTCTTGAGCACCTCCTTCATATTTTCGTGGATGGATCAACAGAAAAGGGTGCACAATGTAAACCCTAAAAGCCACGAAAATTCCAAAAAAAATTTGGATAAATTCGATGCAAAATTGAAAGAGTTTTGGATTTCTAAAACTCTATCTCATAGAATTCGAAATCCAAACTTATTCCTTTTAGATTTGATCCAAATCACCTTCCATGTAAGAAAGAAGAGAGGAGACCTTTTGTGAACGTGGGAGAGATCTGGGAGAGGGCTTTTGTCGCACAAAATAAGTGGAGATTGGCGTTGAATAAGAGAGAGGGCGTGGAGAAAGTTTATGTGGTGCAAGGTGGAATCCTAGTCCTATTAGGATTCTGTCTCATAACTTGTTTTAATTTGGTTTTCCAAACCAAATCAAATCAAAATTAGATCAACCCAATTAAAATAGGTCTTAACCTAATTAAGAACCTAATTTAATCAGATTAAATTAGATTTAAATCTGATTTAATTTTTTAATCAAATTAGAAATTAGATTGACCCAAGTCCTAGTTGAACTAGGACTAGTCTTTCCTTGCACTTGGCTTATCCAATAAACCAATTGGACTTGATCCAATCAAGCCCAAATCAAATCTAATTAAATCATATTTAATTAGACTTAATCTCAGCCCATTGGCTTAATCAAATTAAGCTAATTAGCAATCGAATTGCTAATCGATCCTCCTGCAACACTTGCACTGGGTTAAATATCAATCGTATTGATCATCTAACCCTAGAACGATTCTTAATCGTTGATCAACCATCCGATCGGATCATGAACTCTAATGTGTGTGACCTCATAGGTCCAAACCTAAGCTGGTAGCATAGAAACAAATTTCTATACCAATCGAAGTGACCATCTAGCAATGGTACCCGACGACCGGATAGGTCGAATGTGTAGAACAACATCCTTAGAACCCATGCGGATATAGTTTTCATATAATTCATCCCCTTGACCAAAATGATCATAGGACATCCCAGAGTTCAACTGTCAACTCTGATCAGGTTGTCCACATTGTATTTCAAAATATCAAATCCATCTAATGGATTACCCTGGCCAAGGTTTTGCTAAATTGAAATACAGCGACTCATTCTTCTCCAACTCTTGGAGTGGTCAATCCCATCTCGATCACACTCTGACTTCGCAAGTACTTGACTATGCCCAGAAGCCTTCCATCCCTGAATTAGAAATTCAGTTAGTCCAGTACCAAAGCACAGTGAGTTGCTTGCAAGTCACTGAGGCGATCTCAAGTCTAAGGGACACTTATACCTATATCCCATCAGAGATATTCTCGACAGTAGAATACTCTGGAGTTGGTCACGTTCAATGATGATGTACCCTTACATCTCACCTGTATGCCATACCAGTGTCTCCACACTCCTTGGTTAAGAGGACAACCAACCCATATGGCCTACAGCGACCTATGCTCGATAGAAGCTGTCGTCCTTATTAACAGCCTATCATTTGGTCGTGAACAGTTTTAAGGACTAATCGATAAATCCTCTCTTTATCGAACTTAAATAGTCCTAAGGACTTCATCATAACAACGGAGTTCATTAGAAGATGAAAGCTTATGATGAAAATGCCAAATATATTTTATTTATTAACAAATCAATTACAATACTTGGTTGCTCAACCGTCAACAGCTTGACGATTGGCTTTTTGGGACACATTTCCCAACAACTCCCACTTGTCCTAAAGCCACTCGGCACAGTATCTAATACCCATCTTCGACTTGTGGTTGTCGAACTCCTTTATTGCCAGGGCTCTAGTGAAGGGGTCGGCTAGGTTCTCCTTTCAGTCGATCTTCTGAAGGTCGACGTCACCTCGATCCACGATCTCTCGGACCAGGTGGAAGCGGTGCAAGATGTGCTTCATCCGCTGATGTGCTTTGGGTTCCTTCACCTGAGCTATGGTACCAGTGCTGTCGCAGTAGAGCAGGACTGGACCATCGAAGGAGGATGCTACTCCAAGTTCATTGATGAATTTCCTCAGCCACACAGCTTCCTTCGCGGCATCCGATGCTGCGATGTACTCCGCTTCACAAACAGAGTCCGCCACAGTATGCTGCTTGGAACTCTTCCAGCAGATGGCTCCACCATTCAGAGTAAAGATATAACCCGACACACTCCTGCTATCATCATGGTCAGATTGAAAGCTGGAGTCTGTGAACCCCACAAGTTTCAGATTTGACTCGCCATAAACCAACCATTGGTCCTTAGTATTTCTCAAATACTTAAGGATGGCTTTAACCACTTTCCAATGGTTTTCTCCAGGATCAGATTGGTATCTACTCACTACTCCTAGTGAGTATGCCACATCTGGTCTTGTACATGTCATGGCATACATGATAGATCCCACGGCTGTAGCATATGGGACTCTACTATACGCTCTCTCTCTTCAGGAGTTGTCGGACAATCCTTCTTAGAGAGAGAAATTCCTTGGCCTATCGGTAGATAGCCCTTCTTGGAATTCTTCATGCTGAACCTCTTCAGCACAGTATCTATGTACATGGACTGGGATAACCCAAGCATCTTTTTAGATCTATCCCTATAGATCTTCATCCCTAGGATGTAGGATGCTTCACCCAAGTCCTTCATGGAGAACTGTGATGACAACCAAACTTTTATTCCTTGTAGTGCGGGGATGTCATTTCCGTACAAGACAAGGAATACCACAACTGGACCATTTGCCCATTTATAGATGCAGGGCTCTTCTCCATTCTTAATGAAGCCATACGTTTTGATCACCTTATCAAAACGCATGTTCCAACTCCGAGAAGCTTGCTTCAATCCATAAATGGATCTCTGAAGCTTGCACACCTTGGACTCATCTGTGGATGTAAACCCTTCAGGTTGTATCATATACACCTCTTCAGTCAGCTCTCCATTCAGAAAAGCTGTCTTTACATCCATCTGCCAGATCTCATAATCCAGATGGACAGCTATTGCAAGCATTATCCGAATAGATTTGAGCATTGCCACAGGGAAAAACATCTCGTCATAGTCAATACCATAACGTTGACGATACCCCTTGGCAACCAGACGGGCTTTATAGGTCTCCACCTTTCCGTCTGCGCCCCTCTTCCTTTTGAAGACCCATTTACACCCAATGGGTTTAACCCCTTCAGGTGGGTCAACCAATGTCCATACATCGTTGACCTTCATGGACTCCATTTCGGATTTCATGGCTTCAAGCCATTTCTCGAAATCAGGTCTCTGCATAGCATCCATATAGGTGATCGGATCCTCATTATTCTCATCAAGTTTGATGGGATCACCGTCCCGGACCAAGAAACCGTAGTATCTGTCCGGCTGACGCGGTACTCTACCAGATCGCCTTAATGGTGCAGGTATATTGGGCTCCGGATCTGATCTAATCATATCCGACTCAGGTTCAGCTATTGGTGTCGGTCCTTCTACCTGTTGAACTTCATCAAGTTCAACCTTAGAGGCAACGGTTCCTTCACCAAGGAACTCCTTTTCTAAAAAGATTGCCTTAAGGCTGACGAACACCTTTTGTTCATCAGCATGGTAGAAAAAATATCTTTTTGTCTCTTTGGGGTACCCTATGAATGAGCATTTGTCAGACCTAGGTCCAAGTTTGTCTGTAACTAATCGTTTGACATAGGCCGGGCACCCCCAGACCCTAAGGTGTGAAAGTGCTGGCTTACGTCCCGTCCATATCTCATATGGAGTCTTAATTACAGACTTACTTGGAACCCTATTTAATAGATAACAGGCCGATTCGAGTGCATATCCCCAGAAGGATATCGACAAGCTAGCAAAACCCATCATGGATCGGACCATATCTAACAGAGTCCGATTCCTCCTTTCAGACACACCATTATGCTGTGGTGTTCCTGGAGGAGTCCATTGAGAGAGAATCCCATTCTCTCCTAGATATGTGAGAAACTCACTAGAAAGATATTCTCCTCCTCGATCAGATCGAAGAGTTTTAATACTCTTCCTAGTTTATTTTTCTACTTCACTTCAGAATCGTTTGAACATTTCAAATGAATCCGACTTATGTTTCATCAGATAGACATATCCATATAGGTATAGGTCATCCGTGAAAGCTATGAAGTAGAAATATCCACCTCTAGCACTGGTGCTCATGGGCCCACATACATCAGTATGTACTAGGCCCAAGAGCTCAGTAGCTCTCTCACCTTTTTCAGTAAAAGGTGACTTGGTCATTTTACCAAGAAGACAGAACTCACAGGTTGGAAGTGATTCACAATCACTGACTTTGAGGATTCCCTCTTGAGTCAACCTGTTTATTCTGTTCTTATTTATATGACCTAGCCTCCAATGCCATAAGTAGATATTTAACACACTATCTAATCTAAGGTGCTTGCCAGTAGAATAGACTCTTATCAGGCTTGATCTTTTTGGTCTGGCTCTGCACAGATGTCCCAGCCTGAACTTGCACCTTCTTGACTTTCTTCTTCTTGTTCTTCTTTCCTTTCTCAAAGGGTCGAGAACCAGAAGATGAACCTCCCACTGAGTTCACTGAGTTCACCGACTCCTTGAGGAGTTGGTGATCCTTCTCAAAGTTCTGAAGCAACCCCATTAACCCATGGTAGTTTACTTCAGGCTTTGTCATTCTATAATGAGTGAGGAATGGGAGACAAGACTTGGGCAGCGAGTTCAGTATTGCATCTTTCCCAAGCTGCTTTCAAGGGAAAGCCGAGCTTGCTCAATCGTTCCATCAGCTCGATCATGTACAATACATGATCAGTGATAGAGACTCCATCCCGTATTTTGGCATTGAAGATGGCACAACTAGTCTTGTGCCTCTCTACGTCATCGGGTGTGCCAAAGGTATCCTCCAACACTTGAAGCATGTCCTTTGGCTGAGCCGTCTCGAATCTGCGACTGAACTCGTCGCTCATGATAGCAGCCAGCATGATACAGCGCACCGTGGTCCGGTCACTGAGCCACTTCTGGTAAGTGTCTCTAACTGTTCCACGTGCATTGACAGCTGGCTCCTCAGGTGCAGGATCCATTATCACATATAGGATCTGTTCATGCTCCAGGACTATCTTCAACTTTCGGTACCAGCTACCGAAGTTGGGTCCCACCAACTTATCATTGTCCAACAATGATCGGAGCGTTAGGGAAGTGGCCATATTTGCACAAAGGAGAACCATAACCTAATTAGTAATTGATTCATTAAACCTAAAGATTTGGACTTTAATCAAAAGGTTTCTCCCACTATTTTATTCGAATTGGTAGCCTCTACCTCCAACTCGAGAAATTACCCTAATTCCTTAGCGGGTACTAGAATCCACTTAGATTGCACACAAGCCCAACTTTGGTTGGCCAACCCATGTACATCTAAGGGTAGGTTCATAACCAATTGTTTCTCTAAACAATTTCTAGTAATTTTAATTTTGCCCCAGAAACCTAATCAGTAGGCTTTGGCCTCCACTGTAAGGATCCAGTTAGGTCCAACCATTAACATGATCATACTTGGTGTATCTAACCAACGAATGATTAAGCCCAACTTTGGTTGGCTCACCTAACCACCATTAGAGAGATACTTCCAAGTCGTCATATGATGAGTGATAATTCCATTAGTCAACAAGCACCAGGCCTTTGGGTCTGCAATGATTATTGAGTTCATGGACTCATTATCAAACACCTTAATGGGAGGCTATGACTCAGTTATCTCCATAACTTTATCATTTTAAGGACCTAATAATTTTAGAGGATTTAAATAATATAGAGGATGAGGTCAGAAGAACCAGCTTATCATGATCCTCCCACTGGCTTCACCAAGTCAGCTTAAGGGAGACCAGGGCTGGTCTAGGAGCACCTAAATCAGTCACACTGATTTACCTAGCTGACATGGGTCAGCTCGAATAGTCAAGTGATCCGATCAAAACATAATTTCACCAAGAGGCCAGGTAAGTTCGATCAGTGGGAGGGTCTGCCAAAGCTTGCCTTAGACACCATCAGAAATGGCCAGGTAAGCGGGCTCCCAATTAAAAACCACCGGTCTGATTTACCTTAGACACCAACTGGTTTAATTAGTTTCGATTAGATCAACCTAACAGTTCGTGCTAGATCGCTTAGCCAAGAATCAAGTCCATTTGGTTCTCGTTAAAGACATGGACTTGACCAACTACAACTATTGTAATTGATCTAGAGAATCCTTGACCTAATCTAAGACAACAATTGATTAGATTTAGTCAATTCTCTAATTAAGTCCATCTTTAATCTAACCATAGGTCTAACCCAATTAATGGACCTAATTTTCACTAACCCATTAACCCAATGTGTTATGATTTGTGTCTTAGGTTCTTCAATTCACAATCCTAGAACCTAATCAAACAACTTCTTAATTCTAAATTAAGTTTTGGGCTGAGGGTTGGGTTTGGCTTTTCAAAAAAAATAATTTTCATATTTGTAAAACAATTTTACAATATGATTCTACCAATCATATTGCATGTTTGATTCATAATCAAGATGCAAGTGAAATAAACATGAAACTACTTTAGATCTAATCTAAACAGGTTCATGTAATTGAAACAATTTCAACTTTAAACAATTTCTTTGCACAAAAATTATTAACAAAGAGATTTTATTTCAGATTTAAACATCTTTTAAATCTAATAAATCATAAATTTAATCTAGATCATATCTAATAAATTTATGATTAAAAATAGATCTACACAAACTAGGACAACCTTTGCACTGTAAGGGGTAAACCTTACAGCAGGACAACCTTGCAATTTGTGATTGATCTAAAATTTTAATTTCAGATTTAATAATCAGATTATAAATTAGATCTAATCTAAAAAATAATCTAAGCATGTATATATAATCATGTAATAAAGAACTTGGCTCTGATACCAATTGTAGGAACCAGATCTAGGGTTTCAGGGTTAGATCTTGAAACTTTTTCAAGATCATACAGCGGAAGACTAAAATAAATCAAAATTTATTTTCTAAGATCAAAAAATCTCTAGATCTAAGATTCTATTACATGATTATTACATGGTATTAAATCAGAAATTAAAATATATATAAATATAGTATGAACTACATGTTGATCATATCAACATGTTTCTATGCTAGCTACATCTAATGTATGTATTAAATAATAGATCAGATCTATTACCTTACAAGTTAGACGCTCTAACCTCGCTGATCCGGGCTTAAGGATGATGTTGCAAGCCGCACACGCGTCCGGCCTCTAGGAGTCGTCCACACGAGCCCACGAATCTCGATCAGAAGTCCTGCTTCAGGAAATCAGCACAGTATGCTAGTACTGCGCTGATCCTTCTTTGATGGTTGATCAGGTGCCTCCTTCTTCTTGATTTGGACTCTTCCAAAGATGGAAAGTAGAAGGAGGAGTTTCAGATCTGAGACGCTCTCAGGAAACTCAAGATGGAAGGAGGAAAGATATGAAAATAAAAACCCTAGAAGAAGACCCTCTTCTTCTTCACGTTTTTCTCTCTAGATACCCAAACTTGCATCTTTTATATCTCCACGACCCAAAGGTATTTCTCTCTGATTTTTGGATGGCAGAAAGGACTCTCAAAAAGCTATCTCCCCTTAAAATTTACGAAGAAACTCGTCTTATATAGAGAGATATGATAGAGTCCTTATCTAGGTCAAACACCTAGTCAAGGCTTATCCAAACATGGCAAGTAAAGGGACGCCCAACTCTTGAGCACCTCCTTCATATTTTCGTGGATGGATCAACAGAAAAGGGTGCACAATGTAAACCCTAAAATCCATGAAAATTCCAAAAAAAATTTGGATAAATTCGATGCAAAATTGAAAGAGTTTTGGATTTCTAAAACTCTATCTCATAGAATTCGAAATCCAAACTTATTCCTTTTAGATTTGATCCAAATCACCTTCCATGTAAGAAAGAAGAGAGGAGACCTTTTGTGAACGTGGGAGAGATCTGGGAGAGGGCTTTTGTCGCACAAAATAAGTGGAGATTGGCGTTGAATAAGAGAGAGGGCGTGGAGAAAGTTTATGTGGTGCAAGGTGGAATCCTAGTCCTACTAGGATTCTGTCTCATAACTTGTTTTAATTTGGTTTTTCAAACCAAATCAAATCAAAATTAGATCAACCCAATTAAAATAGGTCTTAACCTAATTAAGAACCTAATTTAATCAGATTAAATTAGATTTAAATCTGATTTAATTTTTAATCAAATTAGAAATTAGATTGACCCAAGTCCTAGTTGAACTAGGACTAGTCTTTCCTTGCACTTGGCTTATCCAATAAACCAATTGGACTTGATCCAATCAAGCCCAAATCAAATCTAATTAAATCATATTTAATTAGACTTAATCTCAGCCCATTGGCTTAATCAAATTAAGCTAATTAGCAATCGAATTGCTAATCGATCCTCCTGCAACACTTGCACTGGGTTAAATATCAATCGTATTGATCATCTAACCCTAGAACGATTCTTAATCGTTGATCAACCATCCGATCGGATCATGAACTCTAATGTGTGTGACCTCATAGGTCCGAACCTAAGCCGGTAGCATAGAAACAAATTTCTATACCAATCGAAGTGACCATCTAGCAATGGTACCCGACGACCGGATAGGTCGAATGTGTAGAACAACATCCTTAGAACCCATGCGGATATAGTTTTCATATAATTCATCCCCTTGACCAAAATGATCATAGGACATCCCAGAGTTCAACTGTCAACTCTGATCAGGTTGTCCACATTGTATTTCAAAATATCAAATCCATCTAATGGATTACCCTGGCCAAGGTTTTGCTAAATTGAAATACAGCGACTCATTCTTCTCCAACTCTTGGAGTGGTCAATCCCATCTCGATCACACTCTGACTTCGCAAGTACTTGACTATGCCCAGAAGCCTTCCATCCCTGAATTAGAAATTCAGTTAGTCCAGTACCAAAGCACAGTGAGTTGCTTGCAAGTCACTGAGGCGATCTCAAGTCTAAGGGACACTTATACCTATATCCCATCAGAGATATTCTCGACAGTAGAATACTCTGGAGTTGGTCACGTTCTATGATGATGTACCCTTACATCTCACCTGTATGCTATACCAGTGTCTCCACACTCCTTGGTTAAGAGGACAACCAACCCATATGGCCTACAGCGACCTATGCTCGATAGAAGCTGTCGTCCTTATTAACAGCCTATCATTTGGTCGTGAACAGTTTTAAGGACTAATCGATAAATCCTCTCTTTATCGAACTTAAATAGTCCTAAGGACTTCATCATAACAACGGAGTTCATTAGAAGATGAAAGCTTATGATGAAAATGCCAAATATATTTTATTTATTAACAAATCAATTACAATACTTGGTTGCTCAACCGTCAACAGCTTGACGATTGGCTTTTTGGGACACATTTCCCAACAATATGTTCCTATAGCCTCTACTTGGATTGACTCTCCTCTAGCACCGTAGAGCTCGAAGTCACCCTTTTTCAGCATTCTAATATTCTATAGCCCCTGCATGACTTGTAGATATGAGAACCGCAGGCGGTATCCAATACCCAAGAGTCTGAATTGGAAGAACTTAATGATAAAATTGTATGTATCTCATACTTACCTTTTGGTGCATCGCCTGCACCTGCCTTTACAGTTGCAAGATATAATTTGCAATTTCTTTTCCAATGTCCTATCTTGCCACAATAAAAGCAGGTACCCTATCCGGAGACTTTCTTCCCCTTCTTCTTCATCTTGCCACCTTTAGGATTCAATGCTTTCTTTGAATCCTTAAAACCTGACTTCTTCTTAGAGGTTTTACCTACAAGAAGAAGTGGAGCCTTTTCTTTCTTAATATGGCTCTCAGCTGTCTTAAGCATATTTAACAACTCAGACAAGGAGGTATTCAGTTTGTTCATATGATAGTTCACAACAAACTGAGCGAATGACTCGAGGAGAGATTGCAAGATCAAATCCTGACTTAATTCTCCATCCATCACAAAATCAAGTTGACTCAATCTAGTGATCAGATCAATGACCTTCAAGACATAGTCTTGTACGGATGATCCCTCAATCATTCTAGCATGAAATAACTACTTAGATATCTCATATCTAGTAGTTCTACTCTGTTCTTCATACAACTCTTTAAGATTGAGGAGTATAGATTGAGTATCCATGCTCTCATGCTGCCACTACAACTCATTGCTCATAGAAGCCAGTATGATGCACTTGACAGTCAAACTATCATTCTTCCACATCCTGTATGTGGATACCTCCTCTTCTGTGGCATCATCTCCAACCTCTTGTGGTTCAGGGATGTCAAGAATATAGGAGAGCTTCTCCTGAGTGAGTACGATCTTTAAATTTCTCAACCAGTCTACATAATTGAGATCGGTCAATTTGTTGGAATCTAAAATTCTTCGCAATGATAGTGAAGATGCCATTTATAGAATTTAATCTACAATAATTGAATAATATTACATAAGCAAACAACTCATATTGACTCATACAATTAAATAAGGTCTTTAGATTTAATTGTGCCTTCCACTATTTTATCGAACATCATAACCCTCTACTATGATGAACGAGATATATTTAATATTTATCTTAGTGGGATTGAGACCCTAATTCCTCATAATGATCTTGTGTTAACACAATAAACCCTTATGAGTTCATAGGTAGGAAACTCTTTCCAATTGCATCTCATGCAACTTTCAATATTATATCTTGACCTCTAAAATAATATTAACCTTGGTTAACACAACAAGCTATAATATTTTAGTTCAGTTAGACCCTTTATTTCAATACAGTCAAATTCTAATATAACTGCCCTTGTGTTAACACAACAAAGCAGTATATTCAAAATTACCGTAAGCATCTTTTATGCACCAGGATTATGTTATATCAATCCTTATGACAAGCCTCATGTTAACACAATATACTAGCCATAGTTCATGATGTAACATTAATCATGGAAGGCCCTAAATAGTATTTTCAACATTAAGGTTTTTCAATATCAAGATCGCTTAATCAAATTGGCCAAGTAAGTAAGGTGGGGGTCCCCCCGTTGCTTTCTTTAGACACTAATAAATTATCCAGGTCAGACAACGGAACCAATTAAAGAACCACCTATAGTACTTTTCTAGACACCAATTGATCAATTGATCAAGAATTGGTTAACCCATAGTTGCATATCACTACCACTTAATATAATTTTCTAATGAGGGCTTTTATTTGGTCTCATGTACATTCTAACTACATAATACCCATTTATGTATAAATATTAAAACTTTCTACAAGTGCAAGTGTAATATATGGACATTCATCATCCTAGGACAACCTTGCAGCATAATCTCGTTATGCTAGGACAACCTTATGTCAAGATGATGAAGTGGTGAATGATATATGCATTATTTCATATCATCATATGAAAGCATAAATCATTTTATAGTATAAATCATACTATGGATCACATAAATATTATGTATATATGATTGAACCAAACAAGACCGGCTCTGATACCACTGTAGGGTTTTAGGGTGGGCATGCACAGTAGAAACATAATGGATTTCAAAATTTTAATAAAGAAATATTAAATATTAAACCCTTAAACCAGCATCTTCTTAATGATTAACAATCATATATAACATAAATTCAAGATTAAATTTAAGTTATAGAAGAATACCTGCAGTGCTTAATCCAAATTTCGACAGAACCTCCACCAGGTGCCCAAGTGTTCGCCCTCCAATGGTGATTCACACAGGGCTATGATCAGGACACCAACTCTTTGAGATGATTCCTCCTTCAAAATTCTCACTTTGAAAATTTTCTGAAACACCAGGACCTCAAGACGCTCTTCCTCTTCTCCTAGCCTTCCTATCCCTACCTTTCTTCTCTCCTTGTCTTCCTTAATTCTCTTCCTAGACTCTTGTCCTAAAATAGGACTTGTCCTTTCTATTTTTGGACTTATCCTAATAAGAGAAGGAAGAGACTAATTGGACAATAGAGAGAGAATATTAGAAAGAATGGAGAAATTGGAAATCTGAATGAATCCAATCCGCCGGCGCACCCCCCTTTAAATACTTAGTGATGGGTTGCCTTTGGGAATTTTTCGCACCCCTTCCACGTGCCATCTCACATCCATCAGAAAATCTCATACCTTATGATGAATTCTCATGCCTATCTGAAAGTTTTTGACACATAGCAATCATCGAGAAAAAAATCCAAGAGACGCTTCATGCAGAAGGACTCTTCAAAATATTTTTTTTGATGATTCTCGATGAGTTGCACAGCTTCCCATGGCATAATTTTGTTCCACCACCTATCAATGTAATTTTGTCCATCCAATGGCAAAAGATCAAGGTGATAACATGAGAATATTGTGGAAAAAACTTTAGATTAAGAAGTGGCATGACAAATGGGTTAAAGTCCTTCACAAGTTGGACTCTTGGTCAGGCGCATGGATCAGGCTGACAAGATTTCCAAATTCAATGAATTTCCACGATTAAACCAAAAGGACTTTTAACTTCAAAAAAATTATTCACGCTCAAAATAAAGTTAGAAATCATCCAAAAATTTATTTCATCATGGAAGATAGGATAAGCTCAAGGATGAGGCATCCCATCTCATGGGATGCGAAAACTATTTCTGCACACAAAAACAGCACCCATGCACAAGAAAAATTCTTGACTCATGCAAACTTGGTTTCCAGGGTCTAAAGTTTTGATACATGCAGCCAAAGGCTGAACCAACTCAAATCCAAAATTTATTTGAATTAATTTGGTTTTAATTGGTCCAATCTGAAATCAATTTAAACCCAATTCGAAAAGAGAGCTAGTTTTTTGCAACATGTGCTAGCATGTCAATTTTGCAAACATAATCTAATCCAATTAGACTCTTGATTAATACCCTTTGTGTGTGACCCATTGGGTTCCACATCTAGCCAGCAATAGGTCAAAGTTCAAGTCGATTTGATTTGATTAGAATTTAATCTAACCGATCTAGATCCAATCGGGCTAACCTGATTTCAGCAATTAGAACTCTTTCTAATTGGTGATTGAATTAAACTCTTTAATTCGATCAAACCCATAAGACAAGTTTGATGTCTAGTAATGTATCATGTCTATCTAAAAGATATAAAATTTTTGATAAAAATATCAAAAATATCCTTCAGTGGAAAGTTACCGTGCAATTTGATCCTGCGATCTCCCTGCACCCCGAATATGACTCTAGATATGGAATGATGTCAAATCTAATATCATACTCATGTTTCTCTCAATCTTATATGATGATTCAATTAATAAAATATTAAAAACTCTTTCTAATTTTTATTCTGCTTTGATCAAAGGCTTCCTGAATCATCAATCGATCAGAACAAGTAGGATGCAATTTTCTCTTACCAGGAGTGATCGATTCCATATTGACCTATTCACAACCTCCATACACATTCTACCATATCTAGAACACTCCATACATGACTAAGTCATAAATGAGTATGAACCAAAAAATATGGATTCATGTATACAAGGTTCTATGGTAGTCTCAGGTCAAAGGATTACATGCACAACTTCCACTATAAGAAAATATCTCTTGACAGGTAAGTAAATTCCATAAGATATTTCTTAAGTCGGATCAATTCAATGAACTCATTCTCTAATGAGAACCCACTTTCTTATATTAGTGTCTCACACAAGTGGCATATGAGATCTGCCATCCTCTCCATCGAGCATACATAGAAAGAGCTAATCTATCCCAAACATTGATCCCCTACTCAATGCTCCTATGACTAGAAATATTCTAAATCAAGATTTTTAGAATTTTAGATCTCATAGGTATGATCTCATCATAACCCTAAACCTATTTTTTTGATTTATGAAGTTCATCATAATCATTAGTAAAGTAAGATGCAGCATATGATGAAAAATACCTTTTATTATTTAAAGAGTCAATACATAAGTCTGAAAGATTATAAGGAAAACCCATCAAAATATAAATTTTGATTAGCTTGTAGGCATATTCCTTTCATCTCGATCAATCACCATCCCCATGATGATCCTATGATCAGGAGTAATTTAGGAATTAACCATTAATGACACATATCTCAAATTTTCAACTCTTTGAGAATATGTGTCATCATCTTGTTAATCTTTTGAATGATTCATGGATACATAAAATATGAATGATAATATAAATATCCATAAAATATAAAAATATATCCTAAAAATATAATATGCGTCAGTTAAGATTGACTTCTAGGGCATACATCCAACAATCTCCTATTTGCACTAAAGCCAATCTATCATGTACCAAGCCGCATCTTTTCAAGACAGACTTTAGTCTTTGGCTAGTTAAGTGACTTACCAGTGAGTTATCTATATCTTATGTAGAGTTTGCTGTCTACACCTTTATGTATTTCTACTTGAGGTAGTCGCGTATTTTGCTGCTCTATGTGCTTAGATATCTGGTGAGACCTAGGCTCCTTAGCAAGGGCTATGGTGCCATTGTCTTTACAGTATATTGTCATGGCATCTGATGGCATGACATCTAATTCTGCAACTAACATTTGAACCAGAATATATCTTACACATCCACAGTGTACTCAGCTTCCATCGATCGATTATTTGAAATCCTTCCATGATATCGACATAGGGACACACCCCATGATGTAGATATTCTACCATCAACATCAGACATAAAATTTGAATTGATGTATCCTCCCACTCCTAGCTTTAATTCTTCTTCCAATTAAGAATAAATCTTTAATTCTTCTCAAGTACTTAAGATATTTTTATAGTAATTCAGTGCTCTCAGCTTGGATACAACTGATATCTACTTGTGACATTCACAGTATTAATTATATCAATTCAAGTACATTACATGGCATACATCTATACCTAAGAGGATAGCAGATCCCTCTCCGAGATTTCTATGCTGAACCCTTTTCAGCATCTAGTCTCTGTACTTTATCTGTGAAAATACAAGCATCCAATTACATCTATCTATATCGATCTTAAGGATGCTTGCTTTATGTCTTTATGGAGAATTCTATATACAACTATATTTTAATAGATGTCAGTATTGGACACTCCTATTGATCCTTTCTGAAACACATAATTTCTCATTTTTTATCAGACAATTTGATCATATCATCGAAATGAATGTTCCAACTCCAAGATTATTACAAACTTTGTGATCTCCTATTACGAGAAGTGAAATCCATAAGCTATTCCATACAAAAATCTTCAAAAGATATCCATTCAGAAAAGCTATTTCACACTCCTTTCTTAGAGTCGATGTCTAATATCACCTCGTTGTAGATTTTAAGATCATCTTTATGTTCCCTATCTCCCATGAGAAATGATTTTTCTCTACATCCTCTGTTAAGCATACCCAAGTACCTTTCGAGAGGATGAGAGATCCTACTGTATGTACGAGGTGAAGGAAGAATATATGTATACTGGCTCATCATGAATAGGTTCTTTAGGTCCTACAGCTCGTTGCTTTTCAGAGACACTCTCTTTAAGCTTAACTTTCCTCCCACTACTTCATCTTGGTTAAATAATTTTTCAAGAAGATAGCATGTCGATTCACGTACTACTACTCGTAGTGAGGCTGCTGGAGTTTGATTGACATATAAACATGGATCTCAATGAGCCTTTATAGTGGATATTGATGACAGTTGGTCCACTATAGAAGTAGGGTACGCATCAAGAAAAGATCTATCAACCTTGATAGAGAGGAGTAGTCCTATGAGATTTGAGAAGCTAAGTCCATGAATCTGTGGCCACAAAGAGTGATTGATGGAAAAGAGTTTTCATAGACATCACATCTAGACTTGAGCTAATCGAATCTATCATATGACTGATATTGAGGTTTGACGATTTATCCATGACCTGCCATCTAGTCGAGACTCACGATAGAAGGACTGAATCACACGTTAACTATACCTAGAGGTTTATTTCAGTTCTATTGGATTGCCATTATATACTGTTAGGTGTTACTGGTGGATTGTGAGAGCTCACTAGGGTTATTTTGGATCAAAAATCCTTGACTGAGTTAGAGTAGAATTGTTTCAACCTATTGAAAAGAGATTCAATGATACAATGATAGAGATCATTATATATCTCACTACCAGATAGAATTAAATCTATGAGGTCGCACAACAAAGAAATTATGTCAAGTTTAGTAATTGAGCTTATAAAATATCAATTGGGTTTAGAGAAATCTATTGGGTTCATGGTAACCTTGCTAGCACATGGTTGGACTCAATTCCTCTTTCAGTTAAGATTACTTATTTGATAAGTTAATTCTAACTTAATTATCTACTAATTACCTACATGAATAAGATTTATGAGTCTTCAATTGTTGGATATCTAAGGTTATGGATCACATAAATTAAGGGTGCAAGTCCCTTATGAATCTCCTTGATAGTTATTATGGGGTGCCACTTTGAATTATTCAATTTGGGCATGTCCATTGATTAGAGGGCCTTTAGTTCTCATATGGGGTGTCTCTTGGGTGTAAAAGAGGGTATTTATTTATGGATGCAATGGCTCTAATAGTTGGCACCTAATGGGCTTCCTAATGTAAGTTGGATAACTTAAGTAATAGAAATCCTAATGCAAGTAAGACTTATATTATATGATTAAATAGGATTCAATCTTTGTGCCTATTGTTGCTCTAAAAAATGATTTTGATGATCAAAAACTATGTGAGGAGACTACTAATATATTTTTTTATCTTTAAAGATTATTTTTGTGATGTTTCACGTAGTCCAAGAGATTGGGTCTGAAAAGCTTTATCAAGTGTGCCAAAAGTTGAAGTTTCAGCAAGTTAAAAAAATTTTCAAGGCTTTTGAGAGTGTCCAAATTGATTTGAATCCACTTGAGAGTGTTTAAAAGTATTCTGATAAGTTTCAAACCCTAAATATATAAAAAATTAGGTTGGAACAAAATGGAATGACCCATCTGGGTCATCCCCTTTCGTTGGGCAGCTAGCACGCTTCATTTTAGCTCATGGCATGCAGTGGGACGACCCACCTGGGATGATCCATGTGATTGGGATGACCCACTTGGGATGACTTCTAAGATCCTAAGACTAAAATAGAAAGCTGAACTTTCTGTCTGGCCTATTAGGATGCCCCAAAGGACATTCCAATGCAGTGGGATGCCCCATGGGATGTTCCATTCCTACGAGCATGTGTAATGGCTAGTTTTCAGTCCATTTTTGATGCATTTAATGCATATTAAACCCTCTCCAATGGCTTCAAACTAACTCTAAGATATTCTCAAGGGTAGATAGTGATAATAAAAGCTCTCTTAAAGAGAAAAATCAAAAGTTTTGCTAGCATTCAAAGCTCACATCCGTGAACAGCTTATTCAGTCCTAAAAGAGAGAAAAGAAGCATTCAATCACTTCACCAACCACTCTCCAGCAGCAATCAAGTGTGGAATTTATTGAGGGTGTTTAGCAAAAGCTTCTTCTCCTTGAGTATTATATTTATTTTGCATTCATTGTATCTATTTAAGGGGATTGTGTACTGAATTTTTGTACTCTATTTTTCTGAAATTATATTTGTGTTTTTGAGTTTTGGGAGGTTTTAAAACTCATTTGGATTGATCCAAACCCTGAATCAGATTATTGAAGGTTGGCTTGTGTTAGATATGTATCCTAGATACCAGATTGACTGACACATTCTTGTACAAATCTAAGGATAAATTTATAATTTTGATTATAAATAAATAAAAGGGTTATTCTACTATCACATTGTGTACATTATGTCTATGATACATCCTTTGAATTAGTAGGAATGTTAATTCATATTTTTAAGAGTTGAAAATTTAAGGCATGAATTTACATAACTAACTCATAAACAGCTCGTGACCATAGGATCATCACAAGGATGGTGATCGATCCGAAAGGTTGGTGTATAATTGCTTCCTTAGGATAGATGTGTCTTGAGTCTACAGTGTGGAGATATCGGAGTGAGAGTATAGATATTCATTGAGAATGAGAGTACTGGACATGACCACCTCGAGCAGTCATAAGGAAGTCTACCTTCTCGTCGATAACTAGCTCGATGCTGCAGCTGTGTATCTAGTTCTTTGACCTGAGGTACATCGATAGTTCATCTTGAGTGTGTTATAGTTTGACTACACCATAACTCGGTCTCCTAGCCATTCGAAACTCTAGGTGTATGTTGGTTATAGCATATTCATTGTAGGAACCAGATCGCATCAAGATAGGATTTATCAACTTCGATAGATGAGAGGAGTAGTCCTATGACGATCGAAAGATCGAGTCCTTAAGCCCATGACCATGGCAGAGTGAAATAATGAAAAAGAGTTTTTCATTAGGGTTTCACATCAGACTCGGATCAATCGATTGATTCATATGACTGATGTTGGGTTTGATGAGTTCACCTTAACCCTAATTCAGTCGGACTCATAATAAAGGAACTCAATCACACAGGTAGCTGCACCGAGAGGTTCATCTTCATTTCTGATGGGTTGCCACCATATACTGCTAGGTGTCACTAGTAGATTTTGGAAGCAATTAGAATAATCTTGATAATTGATCATTCTAATTGTCTAAATCAGAAGAGTTCTGGTCCATCAAAAGGAGTTTCGATGATGTCGATGATGAGATCACAACATGTCTCATTATCATACAAAAATGAACCTAATTAGGTCATACAAACAAGAGTTAGCATCTAGATGTCATCAATTGAGCTAGCTCAGTTCGATTGATTTGGATTAGATCCAATTAGGTTCAAAGAAATCGTGCTAGCACACGATTGAGCCTAACTTTCTTCTCATGTAATCTTTTCTATCTCGACTGAGCCAAATATGATTTGACTCACCCAGAAAATCTTGAGAAGGTTTCTTTCAATCTGACTGGAGCCAGTCCAGCTCAGAAAGGACTTATCTTAATTCATAAGATGAATTTAAGACAACACCTGCTAATTTCTGTCACCTGCCATTTTCATTTTAGGACATTGGTCAAACGTTGACCTATGGACCTTGGACTGAAGGCCACTTGGCAAGAGGTCATTGGAGAGTTTTTATGGAGTGTCCACCTACTAAATTAGCCCTCAAAGTGGGTGCCATATTCAGATTGGGTGTGCACCCCAAGTGGATAAGGATAGAGTCCCATGAGATGAGGACTCTGATCCCTTGATCAACTTGGACTATGGGGTGCAAATCTCACTGTGTTTATCCAGTGTTGGCGCCAATAGTAGGAGGGATTATGGGGATTCTTATCTGATATGATCAGATGATATCACTCCACCAATCAAATTTTTTCAAAATTAATTAGAATTTTTTGATTGATCGAATGATGTGGCACTGCATGGTGCAGTAGGGTCTATTTAAACCCTATCTGCGCCTATGGTTAAGAGACTCTATGTAATAACCAGAAAAAGCCTGAATCCTCTCTACTTTTCCACACCCCCTCTACTCCTCTCCCTCCTCTCTTCACGTCCAAGAGGTTGGGCATCCATCTGATGCTTGTGCAAGGCGTGGTGGCTTCCTGATTAGAAGGCTGCAGAGATTTGTCGAGAAGCTGTTGCTCCAGCTTCAGAAGATCTTTTGAAGATCTTTCAGATCAGATTCAGATCTGATTTTTGGAGCAAAAATTTGTGAGGACAAGATGATCCAGATCCTACTCAAGTGGATACCAATAGAGGTCAGATGACTGCATGGCTATTTTAGAACCTTGAACATTGCTGCGATCATCTACAGGGTAATCTAGTTACCCTAGAGGTATTTCTCTATTCCTCATGTTTCAGATTTAATTTTAGATTTAATATTAGATAAAAATAATTAGATCTAATAGATCTTAAATTTAAAATATCATAGAATAATTTTTTTTTGAAATATTCTACCTTAGATCTCATTAGATCTGGAAGATCCTACAAGGAAAAAGCTAGTTTTTCCTTCAACTGGTATCAGAGCCAGATTGATGGCTCTATTTCAGATCTAATTTAGATTTGATTTTTATTTTTATTTATTTGATATTAATAGATTTCAGATGTCACATCAGATATGATAAGATCTAAAATTAAAAAAAATTAAAATTAAATCTAAGTAGATCTAACATGTATGAGATGCATGACTAGACTAGGAGTAGTTTGATTTATGAATAGTCTTATAGTTTTATATTTTAATATGATTAAAATATAAATTAGATCTAATTTATTCTCTATTTTTTAGATATTATAAATATTATATTCAGATCAAAAAATAAAAAATAAAATTTTAATTAATACATAAGATTGATCTATTGCATGCCTAGACTAGTTGTAGAATTATTCTAGTAACTGTCCAGAATAGATTTCATATTAAAAAGTTTAATTTAAATCATATTTTTTAGATATTATATGTAATATATCATATCTGAAAGCATGCTAATTAGATCAGATTTTAATACATGAGATGTATGCAAAGCATGTATAAGTTAGATCTGAAATTATATATGTGATATCTAACTTAGATCTAACTAGTTTTGTAGTTCAATTAATATTTCTGATTAAGGTATTCCTAATGGCCGTCCGATCATAAGAACAAAGTAGGGTTTAAGACCCTCTCCTCCCATTCAGTGGGGTGTTCTTATGGCGTGTAGGGGTGCTGCGCGTTCATCCTTAATCAAAAATCAAAATTTATTTTTTTGTAAAACCCTAGATCTTGAAATCTTAAGATTTATTTTACATGTTTTATTTATGAACCCAAGACTTAATTAATGAATTAAGCTTATGAAATCTAATTTGGTCTAAAATTGAGAATTTTAGATTTAAGTCATTTTCATAAAATTGGGTTCGGGCTTGGGTAGCTCAATTAGGTCTAGCGGTTGATCAAATCGAATTAAAAGTTGGTTAGGTGGATCATGAAAGTTAATAATTGATCAGCCTAATAGGATTAAGTCTAGATCAAGGTCGAATCATATTTAGATGTGACTCGATCAAGTTAAGACCTAATTTGGCTCAGTGGTTAGAGCTTGGATTGTAGACTAACCCAATTGGTTCTGGTTCGACAATTTAGTGTCTAAGGTAAGTTGGACTGATGCAACCGACTAGTTTTTAATTGGGAGCTACTTGACTCGAATGCGTTCTTGTCAAGTTAATGGCATATCCCTCCCACCGATCTCACTTACCTGGCCATATGTGTCGACCCAGTTCTGATTTGAGGTGGCTAACAATTTGAGCTAACCCATGTCACTAGGTTAGTCATAATTGTTATGACTATGTCAAGTCAAGTTTAATGAGACCTAAATCAAATCTCTTAAGAAAATATTAAGTCTAAGGTCTTCCACCATTGTGGATGTGCGGGCCCTTCTCGGGGTTGATTATTCTCGGCTAATTACAATGGCTTAGTTGCATCGAAAAGATGCAATCATGTCCATTAGGCATTGGACACTACGGATTAGAGGATGGGTTGTGCTCAATATTCTGGATACAGTGAGGGATCCAATCAAGAATCTAATTCATGTAAATGGTGGGTCTGACTTAACTAAGGATTGAAGAAATATTCCGGGCATGGTGAGCTTAATGAATTAGAGACCAAGTTTAGGGTGCACCATGATTAGAGAATCATTGACAAGAGTTGTCCACTCATCGGTTGACCCATCATCAATAACTGTTAGGTGAGGTGGTGAGCCAGTCGGTGAGACCGCACCACCCACTAGAAATCACTAATCGTGGAGATTTTCACATCTCTACCTAGGGAGTGTAGGGATTTGAGAAAATAGTGGGAGCCTAATTTGTTTAAAAATAAAATCTCTAAACAAATTTGTTAAGTCTGATTACAAATTCTAACTAGAAACTTTTGACTCTCTACAAGAAACATGTCGGCGTCCAACCCCTTGACCAAAATACTAGACACCCACAGATTGACTGGACCTAATATCAAGGACTGGTTGAGGAACTACAGAATTATTTTGAGTTTTGAAAAACTGACTCATGTCTTGGACCAGCACCCACCTGCCATACCTGCATGACCGACTGCTGAACAGAGAGCATCTCTGGAAAAGTGGATGAATGACGATAACAAAGCCAGGTACTATATGTTGGGTGCCATGTCTGATAACTTGCAGCACTAGCATGAGAATATTATGACTACCCACCAAATGTTGGCTCACCTACAAGAGTTGTTTGGTGAACAAAGTCGCGCAGCCAAGTATCAAGTCTGCCAAAGACTTTTTAAGGCTAAAATGCGTGATGGATAGTCGGTCCAAGATCATTGTTTGACAATGATCAAGGACCTTGAGGAGCTTGAGAAGCTCGATGTCATCTTAGACAGGGATTTTTAGATTGATGTGATCCTTCAGTCCTTGTCTGATGCATATGGTCAGTTCATCATGAACTTTCATATGCATAAGATGCAGTGTACCTTGGCTTAGTTAATGAACATGTTGGTTATAGCTGAGCTTTCTTTGAAGGGTTCAAAAGGCTCAGTCCTTACTGTGGAGCAGACTTCTTCCAAGAGAAAGTCTTTTGAAAGGAAGAAAAAATCTGTGAAGAAGCAAAAGGTGGATGGAAAGAAGAAGAAGACAGAACCGAAGAAAAAGGCTGCTGAAAAGAAAAAATATTTTCACTGCAATTCAGATGGCCATTGGAAGTGAAACTGTCCTCAGTACCTGGCCACCCTGAAGAATAAGAAGGATGGTCCTTCTGGAGGTATGCTCGTTATAGAATCTAATCTTACAATTTTCTCTACATCCAGTTGGGTACTTGACTCTAGTTCTAGTGCTCATTTGTGCACTTCTATGTAGGGTCTTGAGGAGAGCAGGAAGCTGAGAGATGGGGATATGATCCTACGCATCGGAAATGGAGCAAGAGTTGCTGTTGTGGCCATGGAAACCTACCCTCTGTGATTACCATTAGGATTAGATTTAGTTCTTAGAGATTGTTATTATGTACCTGCAGCAAGCAAAAAATTAATTTCTGTTTCATGTTTAGTACAAGAAGGCTATATGATTAGCTTTCATAAGAACCATTGTAACATATTTTATGAAAATAATAAAGTTGCAAATGGTTTTCTTATTAATGGTCTCTATCAGCTACATATTGATGAATCTGTATTTC
This sequence comes from Elaeis guineensis, assembly GCF_000442705.2. NCBI lineage: Eukaryota > Viridiplantae > Streptophyta > Magnoliopsida > Arecales > Arecaceae > Elaeis > Elaeis guineensis. Next base: position 60,232,950 of record NC_026001.2, read on the forward strand.
ATATCGAGCAAAATGTGAATACCATGAGATATGGCATAGTCTATCAATGGACTCCACCTGGAATGCCACAACTCAATGGGGTTTCAGAATGGAGGAATCGGACCCTATTAGATATGATCTGTTCCATGATGAGCTTCACGGACCTCTCTGAGTTTTTTTGGGGACATTGTCTCATGACAGCAATATATATATTGAATAGGATTTTCTCTAAAACTATTCCTACCACATCGTATGAGATATGACATGGTAAGAAGCTAAGTCTGAGTCATCTCAGAATTTGGGGTTGTCCGACTCATGTCAAGAGACAGCAGGCGAACAAGTTAGAGTTCAGGTCTTTTAGAGCTCGATTCATAGGATATCCTAAAGAGTCATTAGGATACTATTTCTATATTCTGGAAGATCACAATGTGATTGTGAATCGACATGCTATTTTTTTTAAAAAATAGTTTATTCAAGATGGTGGCATCGAAAGAATAATTAAGCTTAAGGAAAATGTCTCCCAAGAGCAACGAGCTAAAGAACCTGAGGAACCAAATCAATTAGAATCAGTCCTAACACAATCTCTTCCACCTCGTAGATCAACTAGGGTTTTTCATCCTCTTGAAAGGTACTTAAGTACTATACAAGAGAAAGTAGAGAAAATATTCCTCACGAAAAATGGGACTCATGGTGATGACCCCAAGACCTATGATGAGGCGATATCAGATATCGACTTCGAGAAATGGTTAGAGACAATGAGATCAGAAATTGACTTGATGCACTCAAACCAAGTCTGGACCTTGGTAGATCTACCTGAAGGTATTATACCTATTAAGTCTAAATGGATCTTCAAGAGAAAGATAGATGCAGATGAGAATATGGAGACATTCAAGGCTAGGATCGTAGCGAAAGGTTATAGTCAGCGTGAAGGCATTGACTATCAGGATACCTTTTCACCCATAGCCATGCTAAAATCCATCCGTACATTGCTTGCTGTTGCAGCATATTTCGATTATGAAATATGACAGATGGACGTGAAAATGGCATTCTTAAATGGATATCTTGAGGAAGATATCTATATGGAACAGTCGCTTGGTTTCACATCCAGTGATGATGATCACAAGATCTGCAAGCTGCGAAGGTCCATTTATAGACTTAAGCAGGCATCTCGAAGCTAGAATACTCGCTTCAATGATGTGATCAAAATGTTTGGTTTCATCAAAAATGAGGAGGAACCATGTGTGTTCAAGAAGATCAGTGGGAGCATAGTTGTCTTTCTCGTACTGTACGTAGATGACATCCTCCTGATTAGGAATGATATTTTCATGTTGACCTCAGTCAAAATATGGTTGTCTAAGGAGTTCTCTATGAAAGATCTAGGAGAGGAATCCTTTATATTGGGTATTAAGGTCTGTAGAGATAAACCAAATAGGATGCTGGGACTCTCACAGAAGATATACATAGAGGAGGTGCTAAAAAAGTTTAGCATAAAAAACTCCAAAAGAGATTTAGTACCTTTTAGACATGGCATTCATCTCTCCAAGAAGATGTGCCCTAGCACACCTGAGGAGATTGAACGCATGAGCAAGATCCCTTATGCTTCGGCAATAGGAAGCCTCATATATGCCATACTATGTACACGACCTGATATAGCCCATGCTGTGAGTGTCACAAGCAGATATCAATCGAATCCAGACGAAGAGCATTAGACTTTTGTGAAATGTATCCTTAAGTACTTGAGAAGGACTAAGGATATGTTTCTAGTCTTTAGGAATGGAGAACTCCAGGTTCAGAGATTTACAGACTCAGACTTTATGTCTGATATAGATAATCGAAAGTCAATATCTGAAAGTCTGTTCATTTGCAATGGTGTGCAGTTAGCTGAAAGAATTCCAAGCAGACGGTGATTGCTGATTCCACCATGGAGGCAGAGTATATTACTATATCGAAAGCTACGAAGTAGGTATTCTGGTACAAGAAGTTTGCCGTAGAGCTTGGAGTGATGTCATCGGATGCCATCCCTCTTTACTGCGAAATAATGGTGCCATAGCCCTAGCTAAGGAGCCAAGATTTCACTAGAAGTCCAAGCATATCGAGCGACGATTCCATCTGATCCGTGATTATCTTGAAAAAGGTTATGTCGAGGTTAAGAGAGTCGACTCCACAGATAATGTGGCAGACCCACTAACAAAGCCATTAGGCCAGCAGAAGATCGAAACCCACCTTGAGAAGATGGGAGTTAGATATGTAGCCAATTGGCATTAGGTCAAGTGGGAGTTTGTTAGATGTGTGTCCTAGATGCGAGATTGGCTGACACATTCTTGTACAAATCTTAGGGCAAATTTATAATTTTGACTATAAATAAATAAAAGGGTTATTCTACTATCACATTGTATACATTATGTCTGTGATACATCCTTTGAGTTAGTAGGAATATTAATTCATATTTTTAAGAGTTGAAAATTTAAGGCATGAATTTACATAACTAGCTCATAAACAGCTCCTAACCATAGGATCATCACGAGGATGGTGATTGATCCGAAAGGTTGGTGCACGATCGCTTCCTTAGGGTAGATGTGTCTTGAGTCTACGGTGTGGAGACACCAGAGCAAGAGTACAGGTATTCATTGAGAATGAGAGTACTGAGCATGACCAACTTGAGTAGTCATAAGGAAGTCTACCTTCTCGTCGATGACTAGCTCGATGCTGCAGCTGTGTGTCTAGTTCTTTGACGTGAGGTACATCGATAGTTCACCTTGAGTGTGTTATAGTTTGACTACACCATAACTCGGTCTCCTAGCCATTCGAAACCCTGAGGTGTATGTTGGCTGTAGCATATTCATTGTAGGAACCAGATCGCACTAAGATGGGATCTATCAACTTCGGTAGATGAGAGGAGTAGTCCTATGATGATCGAAAGATCAAGTCCTTAAGCCCATGGTCATGGCAGAATGAAATAATGAAAAAGTATTTTCCATTGGGGTTTCACATCAGACTCGGATCAATCGATTGATTCATATGACTGATGTTGGGTTTGACGAGTTCACCTTAACCCTAATTCAGTTGGGACTCATGACAGAGGAACTCAATCACACAGATAGCTGCATCGAGAGGTTCGTCTTCATTTCTGATGGGTTGCCACCATATACTGTTAGGTGTCTCTAGTGAATTTGGGAAGCAATTAGAATGATCTTGATGATCGATCATTCTAATTGTCTGAATCAGAAGAGTTTTGGTCCATCGAAAGGAGTTTCGATGATGTCGATGATGAGATCACGACATGTCTCATTATCATACGAAAATAAACCAAACTGGGTCACACAAACAAGAGTTAGAGTCTAGATGTCATCAATTGAGCTAGCTCAGCTCGATTGATTTGGATTAATCCAATTAGGTTCAAGAAAATCGTGCTAGCACACAATTGAGCCTAACTTTCTCCTCGTATAATCTTTTCTATCTCGACTGAGCCAAATGTGATTTGACTCACTCAGAGAACCTTGAGAAGGTTTCTCTCAGTCTGACTGGAGTCAGTCCAGCTCAGAAAGATTTATCTTAATTCATTAGATGAATTTAAGACAACACCTACTAATTCCTGTCACCTGCCATTTTCATTTTAGGACATTGGTCAAACATTGACCCATGGACCTTGGACTGAAGGCCACTTGACAAGAGGTCATTGGAGAGTTTTTGTGGATTGTCTACCTGCTAAATTAGCCCTCAAAGTGGGTGCCATATTCAGATTGGGCATGCACCCCAAGTGGATAAGGATAGAGTCCCATGAGATGAGAACTCTGATCCCTTGATCAACTTGGATTGTGGAGCGCAAATCTCACTGTGCTTATCCAGTGTTGGTGCCAACAATAGGAGAGATTGTGTGGATTCTTATCTGATATGATTAGATGACATCACTCCATCAATCAGAATTTTTTTAGAATTAATTAAAATTTTTTGATTGATCGAATGATGTGGCACTGCATGGCGCAGCAGGGTCTATTTAAACCCTGTCTGTGCCTAGGGTTAAGAGACTCTATGCAATAACCAACAAAAGCCTAAATTCTCTCCACTTTTCTATGTCTCCTCTACTACTCTCCCTCCCCTCTTCACGTCCAAGAGGTTGGGCATCCATCTGGTGCTTATCCAAGGTGTGGTGGCTTCCTGATTAGAAGGCTGCAGAGATTTATCGAGAAGCTGCTGCTCTAGCTTCAGAAGATCTTTTGAAGATCTTCTAGATCAGATCCAGATCTAATTTTTGGAGCAAAAATTTATGAGGAGAAGATGATCTAGGTCCTGCTCGAGTGGATATCGATAGCGATCAGGCGACTGTGTGGCTATTTTAGAACCTCGGTATTGCTGCGATCATCTACAAATAATCTAGTTACCCTAGAGGTATTTCTCTATTCCTCATATTTTTAAATTTAATTTTAGATTTAATATAAATAAAAAAAATTAGATCTAATAGATCTTAGATCTAAAATATCATAGGATAATTTTTTTTTTGAAATATTCCGCCCCAGATCTCATTAGATCTGGAAGATCCTACAAGGAAAAAGTCGATTTTTCCTTCAGCTTGTACCTGACAAACAAGTGTTCTTGCTTGGATATCAAGGGTCGGAGTGTCCGACATGTTGTAACTTTGAATCCATTTAGTGGATTGAATTCCCAAGTAGGGACTTGGAGAGTGGATGTAGGTGCAAGGTTGGCACCGAACCACTATAAATTTTTATGTTTGCTGTGCTTACTTTTCTTTACTTATTCTTTGTGCCATTTACTTCATTCCTTCTTTTATGTTTGAATTTATTTTTATTGAATATCAAGCCACTTCACTCGATCTCTTTAACATATTGTTTTAGTGCACTAATCTTTTAAAATTATAAAAAGATCCAATTCATCCCTCCTCTTGGGCTCTATTTCTGGGTAACAAGTTGTATCAGAGCCTGATGCTCTAGTCCTTGATTTAACCATCAAGAGCTAAAGGTCTATGGCAGCCTAATTTAGCACATCTCTAGTCGAGGGGCAATCTACAAACCAACCTTCACTTTTCAATGGATCAAACTACACCAATTGGAAAGCTCGGATGAGAATTCTCATACAAGCATTGACTATGACATGTGGAGTGTCATAGTAAATAGACCACACATACCCATTAAATTAATTGATGGTGTGTCTCTCCCTAAGTGGAAGGTAAATGGGATGAAATTGATAAGAAAATGGCTCAGCTCAATACTAAAGTCATGAATATTTTATATTATGCTTTCGAGCTAATGAATTTAATCGAATTTCTACATGCAATTCAGCTAAAGAAATTTAGAATAAATTAGAAGTCAAACACGAAGGCACAAACTAAGTAAAAAAATCTAAGATCAATATGCTTATGCACAACTATGAACTATTTAAAATAGAATCTAAAAAATCAATAACTCAAATATTCACTCATTTCACTGACATCATAAATGGTTTAAAAAGTCTTGGCAAATATTATTCTAACAGTGATCTTGTGAAAAAAGTGCTTAGGTCCTTACCAAGATCATGGGAGGCAAAAGTCACTGCAATTCAAGAGGCCAAGGATTTGAATACTCTAACATTGGAGGAGCTGCTTGGATCCTCATGACTCATAAACTGACCATGAAGCAACACACTGAAGAAAAAATCAGAAGAAAGAGGACCATAGCCCTCTAGTCGATAGCTCAGGAAGAAGAAGATACAGAAAAATCAGATAATAGCGAAGAAGATGAAGACTTGGCCCTGATCACCAGAAAGTTTAGATGCTTAATGAGAAGAAAAAGACAAGGGACAAGGAGAAGTCCACTAGTTAAGAGAGAGCCGAGCAAAGAAAAGAAAAAAGAGTATCCCATCATCTGCTATGAATGCAAGAAGCCGGGCCATTTCAGATCAGAATGCCCCCAGCTCAAGAAAGGCCAAAAGAAGTTCAAGAAGAAGAAGGCCATGATGGCTACATGGAGTGACAGTGATGACTCCACCATTGACGAAGAATCTCATGAAGAAGCCAACCTGTGCCTTATGGCATATGAAACTGAGGTATCATCTGAAACTCAACCTGAATTTACTTATGATGAACTGTTAGAAGCTTTTCATGAACTTTTAAATGACCTAAAAAAATTAGGTACTAAAAATAAAAATCAAAAATCAAAAAACCATGTATTAACTAAGAAAAATGAAGAAGTTGATAAGAAAAATACAGAATTAGAACTAAAGAATCAGTCTCTAATAAAAGAAAAGGATGAACTTTCTAGTCAAAATAAAACTCTTGTAAAAAATAATCAAGATCTAAAGGAAGAGGTAACCAAGTTGAAACCTATAGTTGATAGATTTACACTAAGTTTAAATAAACTTCAAATAATTATTGATAGTCAAAAAGCTGTATATAATAAAGCTGGACTTGGCTATAACACTCTAAGAAAATAAAAATTTTCAAAAAATATTTTTGTCAATGCATCAAAATTGCTAAATATCACTTATTTTAAATGTGGCAAAGTAGGGCACAAAACTTATACATGTTTATCAAATAAATTTGATGATAGAAATGTTAAGAAAATATGGGTTCCAAAAGGAATCATTGTGACTAACCCCAAAGGACCCAAGTTAACTTGGGTACCTAAGGTTAAAACTTGATTTTATATGTGCAGATGTGTCTTGCATCCCAAACAATAAAATGAAAGTGGTATCTTGATAATGGATGCTCAAGATACATAACTGGTGATGAATCTTAATTCATCACATTGGAAGCTAAAAATGGAGGGATGATCACCTTTGGAGATAATGGCAAAGGGAAGATCATTGGTATTGGTAATATTGTTATCACTTCCTCCACTTGCATTGAAAATATTTTACTTGTAGATAGTCTTAAGCATAACCTTTTAAGTATTAGTCAATTATGTGATAAAGGTTACAAAGTAGTTTTTGAATCATCTATATGTATTATAACTAGTCCTTTTGATGATAGCACTAGATTCCTTGGGTATAGGCATGGCAATATTTACATGATTCATTTGGATAATCTTTTCATGCAAAACATACAATGTCTTATGGCCATGAATGCTAAAATCAGTGAGACTAGTTGGCTTCGACACCATAGACTTGCACATATTAGTATACACACACTTTCTAAAATCATTAAAAAAGATTTAGTTGTTGGTTTGCCAAAAATTAGTTTTGATAAAGACAAAATTTGTGATGCATGTCAATTAGGTAAATAAACAAGAGTTTTCTTTAAATCTAAAAATATTGTTTCAACTTCTAAACCACTGAACTCTTGCATATGGATTTATTTGGCAATATAAGGGCAACTAGTCTAGGAGAAAAAAGATATGATTTTGTAATTATTGATGATTTTAAGTATTTAACTTGGGTTTTATTTTTAGCTTCTAAGGATGAAGCATTTTCAGTATTTTTTAAATTTTATCGAAAAGTTTCAAATAAAAAAGGTTTGCCAATTATTTCTATTCGAAGTGACCATGGCACTGAATTTGAAAACAAAGATTTTAAAAAATTTTATGATGAAAAAGGCATAGATCATAACTTTTCAGCACCTAGAACACCTCAATAAAATGGAGTTGTTGAAAGAAAAAATAGAATCCTAGAAGAGATGGCCCATACCATGCTATGTGAAAGCAAGCTCCCAAAGTACTTTTGGGCAGAAGCAATTAACATAGCATGTTATATTCTAAACCATACCTTAATAAGATCAATTTTAAAGAAAATACCTTATGAATTATGGAAGCATAGAAAACCTAATATAGGTTACTTTCATATTTTTGGTTGTCGATATTTTATTTTGAATAATGGCAAAGATAGCGTAGATAAATTTGATACTAAATATGATGAAGCTATCTTTCTTGGCTACTCCACTTCTAGCAAAGTCTTTAGAGTATTTAATAAAAGAATACTAGTAGTGGAAGAGTCAATTTATGTTATCTTTGATGAAACTAATGATCTTCCATCAAGGAAGAGAGAGGATGCTGATGATGCAGGTATTATATAAGATGGAATGAAAGAGCTCACCATCAAAGATTCAAATGAACAAAACAAAGATCAAATGGATGAAAAACAAGAGGATGAAAGAATCAATGATCAAAATATTCAAGAACAACCTCCAGACATAGGTAATCTCCCAAGAAAATGGGTGTATATCTATAATCACCCTAGAGAATTAATAATTGGTAATCCGGCACAAAGAGTAAGAACTAGATCTTCATTTAGAGATGTTTGCAACTATGTAGCTTTTGTTTCACATCTAGAACCTAAAATAATAGATGAAGCTGAAAAAGATCATAACTGGATAATGGCCATGCAAGAAGAGTTAAATCAATTTAAAAAAAATAATATATGGACACTAGTTGCTACACCTAAAAATCATCCTATAATAGGAACTAAATGGGTATATAGAAATCAATTAGATTAAGATAAAAATGTAATAAGAAATAAAGCAAGATTAGTTGCTAAAGGATATAATCAATAAGAAGGAATTGATTTTGATGAAATATTTGCTCCTGTTGCTAGATTAGAAGCCATAAGAATGCTACTTGTTTTTGCTTGCTTTATGAATTTTAAATTATCTCAAATGGATATCAAGAGTACTTTTCTAAGTGGATATATTGCTGAAGAAGTATATGTAGAACAACCTTCTGGTTTTGAAAATCATAAACTTTTAGATCATATATTTACATTAAACAAAGCTTTATATGGGTTAAAACAAGCTCCTAGAGCTTGGTATGAAAGATTAAGTAAGTTTTTATTAGAAAATAGATTTTCAAGAGGAAAGATTGATACTACTCTTTTTATAAAAAGAAAGAATAAAAAAATTCTTATTATACAAATATATATTGATGACATTATATTTGGATCTACTAATGAAGATCTATGTCAAGAGTTTGCCAAGCTCATGCAGGAAGAGTTCGAGATGAGCATGATGGGAGAACTCAATTTCTTCCTCAGACTCCAGATTAAACAAATGAAGGAAAGAATCTCCATCACCCAAAGTAAGTATACAAGAGAATTATTAAAGAAATTTGGAATGGAGAGCTCAAAAATTGTAAGTACATCTATGACCCCTTTCTGTAAATTAGAAAAAGATGAGCATGATAAAAATATTGATTCAAAGCTCTATAGAGGCATGATAGGCTCTTTAATATATCTAACTGCTAGTAGACCTGATATAATATTCAGTGTATGCTTGTGTGCTAAATATCAATCAAATCTTAAGGAATCTGACTTAAATGCTGTTAAAAGGATCTTTAGATACTTAAAAAGAATACAAAACCTAGGTCTTTGATTTTTAAAATAATCTTCTATGGACTTAATAGGTTACTCAGATGCATACTTTACTGGATGCAAACTTGATAGAAAAAATACTAGTGGAACTTGCCAATTTCTAGGAGTAAATTTAATCTCCTGATTTAGCAAGAAGTAAAATTTAGTGGCTTTATCTACGATCGAGATCGAATACATTACAGCTGAAAGTTGTTGTGCTCAAATCATGTGGATTAAATAATAGCTCATAGATTTTGGTCTTGAACTTAAAAATATCCTCAAAAAATGTGATAATACTAGTGCCATCAATTTGATCAAAAATCTAATTCAATACTTTAGGTCAAAATATATTGAAATTAGACATCATTTCATAAGAGAACATATTCAAAATAATGACATAACACTTGAATACATAAACACTGAAAATCAATTAGCTGACATTTTCACCAAAGCACTTAATGAAAGTAAATTTTATGAAATTAGAAGAGAATTGAACATCTTAGACCCTTCTGCTTGAATTTCAATCATAATTTCACTCCAAAAATTTATTTAAAATTTTTTGACTTCATTATCTTAATTTTGGGAGTCATCTATCATTTTTTGAGAATTTTTTAAGATAATTAAAAATCATCAATGCTATTTAGATACCTTCTCCAATTTTTTTTATTAAAATATTCAATCAAAAATTATATCAAAATTTATCTAGACTCCCAATGACCCTCTTAACTCGATACAACTAATTTCAAATTTTTTAGTTTGAATTTTCTTTTAAATAATTTTTTCATCGCCTGATGCAACCCTGGATGGGGCATCCCATTCATGCGAGTAGGCTCTCTTTAAGTGAGCCGACCCAAATCTTGCTTCATTAAAAAGAGGTTCTAGGATGTCTCAAATCCAAAGACTCTTCTTCTCCCTCTCATCCCAACTTAGGAACCTCATCCTAAATCTCTCAAAAACCCCAAAATCTCTCAAAATTGAGATCTACTCTCTCCAAATTTACTGCTCTCACGGCTCATTTTTTTGATTTCCCCAAATTTCAAATCCTAACCCTCAAATCCGTGAGAAACTTTCCAAAAATCATCTTCTCCACTTAGTTTCACTTCAATCCGCATCCTTCTCCACCCTCTTGACCATTATCCACCCTCTTCTTGGGACATGACCCCCAAAATGAGAATGCCACAAAGAAGGAAGTCGGTGAGATCCGTGGAAGCAGAAGAAAGGAGGAAGAAGATAGCACATGAGCCGACCCAAGCATCCCCTCTAGTAACTCCAAGTAAGATTCTATTATCTACAAGGAAGGTTGCTTTGGGTAGAAATGTAAACTTCAAATTTTTTAGACATGATGGTTTTTTAATTAGAGATAAACTAGTAAAGCAGGGGTAGAAATCTTTTCTAAGTTTATCTGAACCAGTTTATATTGATTTGGTGAAAGAGTTCTACTCAAATTTGGTTTTCACTGAGGATGTTTTGAGGTCTACTGTAAAAGGAGTCCAAATTATCTTAAATGCACCTAGACTAAGTAGACTGCTTTAGATGACTTGTGAGGGTAGTTGTTTAGATGAATTTCCTAAGAAGGAGATTGGACTTAAAACCATACTAGGGAGAGATGATGTGGAAGGGCTCTTGAAGATTGAGGCCAAAGGTCTTAGTGTGGAGATGAGGCTACTCCACCACATGGTGTCTAGAATTTTCTTCCCCAGAGGGGGAAGATATGATATGATAATGGAGAGAGACATTTGTTTGATGCACCATGTAGTTTCAGAGACTCCCCTGAACCTTCCCTTCTTGATGATAGATGTCATGAAGGAAGCCTTGAACAGGTCCAAGGCTCCCTTGCCCTATGGTATGGCCCTTACTGTTATTTTCAGAGAGTCAAGAGTCAATTTTGAGGGAGAGGTTGTTTATAGACTATCATATATGACACCTACAACAACCACTCTCTTAGGTGCATGGGTTTTATGAGAGTTGATGGTTGGTGGGCCAAGGGTCGAACTGCAGCTGTTGAGGAGGAGGGTGATGAGGAGGAGGAGCATGCTGAGGGGGAGGGTCCATCTTCTCCCTTGCCTGGGCTGAGTTCAACTGATCACTATGTTTCAGAGCCTGAGGCAGGACCCTCAATCAAAGTCCCCCCATCTAGTCGTCCCATGCCTACTTTCAGCTTAGGGGATGTTGATATGGGATAGCTTGCTAAGAGGGTAGCAGGGATCTTATCAGTCCAATAGCAGCAATTTCAGGATCAGATTCTGCAATAGCTCCATCAGTATCAACTGTACCAGGAGCAGATTCTACAGCAGGTACAGCAATAGGTATAGTAACAGCCACAACAGCCACAGTAGTTTCACCTTGCCTCTTTGAGTGCCTTCTTTACTCCATCATTGGATTCATCCATTGTACCACATATTTTCTCATTGATGGAGCTTCTATCAAACTTGAGTATCAGATTGGAGGGTGTGGTGAGCTCCCTTCTGAGATTCAGTGGCAGGATCTTTGATTTGGAGAGAGAGATCAGACAGATAGTAGATTCTCTCTCTACTGGCATGGGCACATCAACTTCTTCTGCACCACAGATGGTGACCTGGCTCAAAAGATAGACAGACTTCACTCATAGCTTCGCTCTTCTCTCGAGGTGATTAGGACAGATATCAGAGACTCCAGGGATTTTGTGACAGCTGATTAGGATGGACTTAGACTTACTATGAGGGGTATCCTATCCCAGTTAGATAGTATTAGGACTCAACTTCTGTCTAGGTCCTCTACATCTACTGAGCCTACGTTTGTATAGCCCATTACTTTTCATCCTCCTACTTCTTCATCTCGGACCAGACCCTTCAGTCGAAGATGAGGCTGATCCTATGTTATCTATCTTGATTTCGTGCTCGATGCCCAGTCTCTCTAACTTTATCATTTTGTATTAGATTACTTAGTTATATTTTATAGATTGGATGTATGAGAGCTTTATGCTCATTATGACTCTTGTAACCTCTCTTTTGGTGTAAATGAATGAGGTTGTTTTCATTTGACTCATTTCTCTTTGGATAAATGAATGTTTATTATGATGTCTCTTTAGATGAATGAATGTTTATTATCATATCTTTTTAGATGAATGAATGTCTATTATCATTTCTTTTTTGGATGGATGAATGGATGCTCTATTTTCTTGATACTTGACCTAACATCATGAAAATCTTATTCTCCTAATTATTCTTTTTGATGATGTCAAAAAGGAAGAGAAATAATGATAAATGGTGAAGTGGTGTATTTGTTATAAAAAGGGGAGAAATAATGGTAAATAAAAAATAATAATGGTAAAGGAGAAGAAATAATGGTAAATGATGAAAATGGTATAGTTGTTAAACTCTTTTGTGCATTTTAAGTTTTTTTAAAAAAAAAACTTTTTGCTCTAATGTAGTACTCTATCCTGATTCATCCATTTTTTTAACTCTGATACATCATTTTTTTACCTTCATTTTGATAATATTTGAAAAATTACTCTGATCAACCTATTTTTTTTCTTAAATACTCTACTAATCTTATTTTTGTATTGATACCAAATTGATTCGATACATCCATTTTTGATTCTTGCTCAATTTGTCTCATTCTTGCCTTAATATCAAAATAAGAAAAAAAGAAAAAAATATTCCTTTTCATATCTATTGCTCCAATACTAGAATCAAGGAAAAAAAAATTTACACTCTTTATATAAGAAAGGGAGAGATTTATTTTTAAATGATCAAAATAATCTAATTCATACAAGAAAGGAGAGGATTTTGATCGAATAAGAATAATTTTTAGAAATTTTTTAATTCCTTCACAAATGGTTTTAGCTAAATGAATTAAATCATTAAAGTTTGCTAAAAAAATATATATCGTGATCCTCTATGTTGAATTCTTGGCATAACTCTTCTAGGGCTTCACAAACTCAAATACTTTGAGCTTTAAAGTTATTTTTTATGTATACTCAAATATTTTATCATCATCAAAAAGAGAGAGATTGTTGTTTCAAAAATTGATTTTGATGATCACAAACAATTTGAAGGGACTACTAATATATTTTCTATCTTTAGAGATTATTTTTGTGATGTTTCAGATAGTCCAAGAGATTGGGTTTGAAAAGCTTTATCAAGTGTACCAAAAGTTGAAGTTTCAGCAAGTTGGAAAAGTTTTTGAAGGCTTTTGAGAGTGTTTAAATTGATTTGAATCTACTTGAGAGTATTTGAAAGTGTTCTGATAAGTTTTGAATCTTAAATACATAAAAAATTGAGTTGAAACAAAATGAGATGATCCATCTGGGTCATCTCCTTTCGTTGGGCAGCCGGCACGCTTCATTTTGGCTAATGGCACGTAGTGGGATGACCCACTTGGGATGATCCATGTGATTGAGATGACCCATCTAGGATGACTTCTGAGATCTTAAGATCAAAATGGAAAGCTAAAATTTCTGTCTGGCCTATTGGGATGCCCCATGGGACATCCCATTCCTGCGAGCACGCATAACGGTTAGTTTTCAGTCTATTTTTGATATATTTAATGTGCATTAAATACTCTCCAATGGCTCTAAACTAACTCTAAGATATTCTTAATGGTAGATAGTGATTATAAAAGCTCTCTTGAAGAGGAAAATAAGAAGTTTTGTTAGCATTCAAAGCTCACATCCGTGAAAAGCTCATTCATCCCTAAAAGAGAGAAAAGAAGCATTCAATCATTTCACCAACCACTCTCTAGCAACAATCAAGTGTAAAATTCATTGAGGGTATTTAGCAAAAGCTTTTTCTTTTTGAGTATTGTATTTATTTTACATTCATTGTATTTATTTAAGGGAATTATGTGCTAAATTTTTTGTACTCTATTTTTCTAAAATTATATTTGGATTTTTGTGTTTTGGGAGGTTTCAAAACTCATTTGGGTTGATCCAAACCCTAAATCGAATTGTTGAGGGTTGGCTTGTACTCAAAAAATAAATATTCTTACTTGGATAGCAAGGGTCAGAGTGTCCGACGTATTGTAACTTTGAATCCATTTAGTGGATTGAATTTTCAAGTAAGGACTTGAGGAGTGGATGTAGGTGCAAGGTTGGCACCAAACCACTATAAATTCTTATGTTTGCTATACTTACTTCTCTTGCTCTTTATGACATTTACTTGTATTTATTCTTTTATGTTTGAATTTATTTTTATTGAATATCAACTCACTTCACTCGATCTCTTTAGCATATTATTTTAGTGCACTAATTTTTTAAAATTTTAAAAAGACCCAATTCACCTCCCCTCTTGGGCTCCATTTCTGGGCAACACCTATAAAAGGGGACCTCCCCTAAGATCCTAAATCAATCCAGGTCATCCTCTCTCCACTCCCAAAGAGCTCCCCATGCCCCTCTTCCTTCTCCCTTTCTCTTCTTCTCCCATGGGCATCCCATATACGCCCCATACTTGGGATGTGCATCCCAAGTGTTGTACATGCTCAAGGTGTTGGGTGGCCCTTCATCTACTGGTTGTTGGTCTCTGGTAGCACCACAAGGCAAGGAGAAAGGCTAGAGAAGAAGAGAAGATGAGAATCAAGGAGAAAGATCAAACGTTGATCATGATCCAAGCTTCGTTCAGATTCAGCAAGCTGAATTTTAGAGAATCAAAATTCAGATCTTTGAAGGCTATTCTAGGCTGATCCCGAGTGGATACTCATAGAGGTCGAATACTTGTGTGGCTAACAGAGAGTCTCATCTCTTCTAGATTTAGATTTGAAGAAAGAAATTACGAAATAGGTATGTGATTTGATCACAATCTAAATTTTAGCATATATCAATTTCAACATATGAAATAGATCCATTTGATTTTATATTTTTATGCATGCAAAATTTAGATTAAAATTGTTTTAATCTTATTCTCCACTATGGTGTTTAGAAAATTAAGTTTTTGAAACTCATATATATGCTTCAAACTCTAAATTCTAACACAAAGGATCAGTCACACCACTGCAGCATCGAGAAAATCATTGACAAATGAGTAGACATCTAAGTGGTTTCTCATATTGGTTATACTCAGTGCAAGTTGTTCTCTAACAAACACCTATACTCTTACCCCAGTATTTCTACACTGTAGACTCGAGACTCATCTGCCCTAAAGGGAGGTGATCCATGCATCGATCTTGAATGGATTGATCATATCCTTCATGACGATCCTTCGATCGGAAGAATTTAAAAATTAACCACTAATGATGTATGTCTCAAATTCTTAACATCTTAAGAATATACAAAATTATCTTTGTTAATTTTTAGGATAAATCATAGACACATATATTATGATAGATTATAAAGACTGTCCGTCAAGTACAAAACATGCTCTAGAGAAAGGTATATGTCAGCCAAGATTAGCTTCTAGGGCAACATCTAATAAATTTCTACTTGTACTAAAACTAATTTACCATATACCTGAGCCCCATCGACTGACGACAGGCTTCGGTGTTTAGCTAGCTAAGTGACTCGGGCCCACCACATCCTATGTAGAGTCTACTCTTTGTACCTCCATATATTTCTACTTAAGGTAATCACGTATATTCCTACTCTATGTGCATGGACTTCTGGTGAGACCTTGTCTCCTTAGTGAAGGCTATGGACTATTATCTTTGCAATACAATATCATAGCATCTAATGGTATGACATCTAGTTCTGTAACTATCATAAGAACCAGAATGCATCCTACACACCTATAGCATATTCAGCTTCTTTTGGTCAATTGTCTGGAACCCTTCCAATATACTAAACTAATATAACTCAAAAATACATACTGATGTAGATATTCTACCATTAGCATTAGTGTATCTTCCCACTCTTAGCTCTAGCCCTTCTTCAAAGACAATGAATAATTTCTTAGTACTTCTTAAGTATTTAGAGATATTTTTCATAGTAATTCAATGCTCCCAGCCTGGATTCGACTAATATCTACTCGTGACTTTCATAGCAAGATATACCAAATCGAGTACATGGCATGGCATACACCTATGCCTAAGAAGATAATGGATCCCTCTTGAAGGTTTCAATGTTGAACCCTTTCAGTACCTTTTCTATGTACAAGTTTGTGAAAACCAAACATCCTTTTAGGATCTACTCTATTGACCTTTATTTTCAGAATACAGGATGTTTGACCTAGGTCTTTGATAAGAATATTCTATATGTAACCACATCATAACCAATGTCAGTATGGGACCCTCCCACTGACCTTCATGTAACTACATGATTTCTTTTTATCTTTGATGAAATCAAACAACAAGTCCAACTCTGAGATTTTAGCTTAAATCCATAAATAGATTTTCGCAATGTGATCTCTATCATTGGAAGTGAAATTTATAAGCCACTGTAAATAGATACCTTTCAAAGATATTCAGTTGGTAGGCTATCTACACATCCATTTCTCAAAGTCGATATACAACATCACCTCATTGTAGGTTTCAGGATCATCCTTATGTTCCCAATCTCCCTTGAGAAATATTTTCTTTGAATCCTTTGTAAGAATACCAAGTACCTTTCTAAAGGATGGAAGATCCTATTAGATCTATGAGATGGAGAAGGTACTATATATATTGGCTCATCTTAAATAGTTTGTATAGGTCCTATGACTCGTTGTTTTTTAGAGACTCTCTCTTGGAGTTCATCCTCCCACTGTTTCCAAGAAAATAGTATGATTGCTCACAATCATATTGTGAGCCATCGGGAAGAAAAAGTGACATCCCAAACCCTTTTGGGATACCCCATAAACAAGCTCTCACAGACCTATCCTCTAACTTGCCCACCATATCATATCTTATATAGTGTGGTGAAACTAACTTTAGAGGGAACCTAATTTAAATTTCAAAAATTAAACCTTGTTCCTAAAGAAATAATAGTTAAACTAGTGATGTTCATGATGGACTGAACCATATCTCATACAGCACCATTACTCCTCATAGATACCCTATTGAGCTGAGGTGTATAAGAAGAATTTCATCATAAAATTATGCCATTCTCTTTAGATAACTGACAAAATTTCTATTTGGTATTGCATCCTTGATCTGATCGAAGTACCTTTAGAGTTTTTTTGATTTACTTTTCTACTTCACATCTGAATTCTTTGAACCTTTCAAAGTCTTTTAGATTTGTATCTAATATACACATACCTATACTATGACTGTTTATTGGTAAAGGTGATGAAATAGTGATAACCTTCTAGTCTGGCTCATCAAATGGGTCATGGACATCGTATGCATACTAGGATAAGTATCTCAGCAGACCTATCCCTTTGACCCATAAAGGGTAGCTTGATCATTAATCCTTAAAGAGATAATTTACAGACTAGATATGACTTAACAGTCAATGAGCCCAAAGATCTATTTTCTTCAGTCGGCAAATTATTTTTTTTCATACATAACCTAGTCAAAAGAACCATCTATATACTTCAGATTATTTGGTTCTGAATCTCTCAGATCTAATGGCATTCACTATTTACTCAAATAAGTTCACAAATGCATCACCATGCAAATGATAAAGAATTAAATTTCAAACGGTAATCATCGAGGTTAGGTGCCCACGGCCGCAGTGTAATTTTTGTACCATTGCCGACTCAAAAGAGTATTTCATCTTCCCCCAGTTCTCTTCCTTCCTTAAACCCTATACTAAAGTATGTAATATGCACTAGAGTCTAATGAAAAAAAGAAAATCATAAAATCAAATTTGAGCAATTCGACATACCTTCCAAAGGCATATCAACATTTCTTTAGGTTCTCCAGGTATGTACCTCTGAATTTTTCAAGATCCCTTAGTTATCAGTATATTGAACAATTTAGTTAAGATGCTGTAATATTTATTTATATAATAGTTTCATAAACTATCCATATGAATCAGAGATTGCAGGATCAAATCCATCAGTAATTTCTTATGCATGGTTATGTCAAGCTTTTCAAGCTCTTCAATATCCTTGATCATCGATCATAGATAAACTGCCTATCACGCATCTCATACACTGTGCGACTCTGATCATCTCACAATAATTATAGATGAATCAGCATGTTGTTGGCAGTCTACATGTTCTTATGCATACATTGGATTTCATCAACTATGGAGTCCAATTTATAGCACCTAACCTAATCATCAATATCCAACCATTTGTCAAGTATAGCTCGTTGACTATGGATTGGACAAGCTAATGACATTGGGTTAACCTAGTCAAAAATATGACTTAATTTCTAAAAGCTAAGAACTATTCTTAGATTTCTAAGCCAAAAATATATTTGATTTCGATTAAGTGGTTGAAATCTAAGATTTGAGCTAGAGGGTTGGAAGCTGATAGAGTTGACCATAGAGAGTAAAGATTTAATTAGATGATTGTACTTGAAATAGTTTGTTCTAGAGACTTTAAAAACAAACGAAGGCTCTCACTAATTTTTCAAGTCTCTCACACTTCTCAGATGGAGAAATGAAAACCCTAATGTGATAATGGTTCTAATGGGTGCTACAGTCCCATCGATATACTGCACCTCATCTAATAGTTATTGATGACAGTATACCAATACGTGGATAACTCTTTATCTAGATGCTTCTCCAAGAATGTTGCAGCGACTTGATATTTAAGTTCTGTAGCCTCACCTAATAGTTATTGGCACATTTCTTAGTTAATTCCGATCCACCGTTCGCCAATGAGTACAAAGCTGTCATTGGATCCCTCACCTAACAGTTATTGGGCCCAACCCCATCTTTGCCCTGAGGCATCTAATGCGAATAGAGTGGTTGTACCTATCCGATATAACCGAACCACTGTAACCAGTCGAGAACAATCAATATTAGAAAAGGCACCCGCATCTTTACAATGATGGAAAATCAATAGACTTGATATTTAGTGAGGAGATTTAGATTCAGGTCTCTTTTAATTAGTCACATACATCTGATATAATGACTAATCTAGTTTAGATCAGCACATTTCATGTCTGACCAACCTAGTTAGCATGGATGAACTCGGGTCAACAAGTAACCTAACACAAAACATAATCTCTCAAAATGGCCAGGTAAGTGAAGATGAGTGGGGGTCTTTCATTGCTTTCCTTAGATACCAACAAATTGGTTAGGTCAGACAATAGAACCAATTAAAGAACCACCATCTAATACTTACTTTAGACACCAAATTAGTTGATTAGAATCAATTAGGTTAACCTATAGATCCACATGTTAGATGTATGTCCTATAAGCTAATATGGCTAACACATTGTAATATATATAGGGCACAAATTTGTACTTAATATATTGATATGATCAATAAAAGGGGCAAGTTTTTTTTCATTCAAATGTAATGTGTCTTTAAATCATCCATGAAATTAGTTTTGATATATATTCTCAAAGTGTTGAGAATTAGAGATATGTATTTAATTCCTAAAAGCTCCCGATCATAGGATCCTTACAAGGGCGATGATAGATCTGAATAGACTGGCGCATAAATCACTTCTTTCGGGATAGATGGATCTCCAATCGACTATATAAAGATACAGAGCGACAAGCATAGGTGATTGTTAGAGAACAACTGGCACTGAGTGTAACCATACGAGAGATCACTTGGATTTTTATTCAATCGTCAGTGATTGGCTCGATGCTATAGTTGTGTGATTGGTCCTCTGACTTGAGATGATACTGCTACTCACAGTGAGGTTGTTGGAGTTTGATTGATACATAAACATGGGTCTCAATAAGCCCGTGTAGTAGATGTTGGCAATAGTTGGTCTACTGTAGGAGTAAGGTGCACATCAAGATAGGATCTATCAATCTTGATAGAGAAGAGTAGTCTTATGAGATTTGAGAAGCTAAGTTCAAAAGTCTGTAGCCACAACAGTGTGATTGATGGAAAAGAGTTTTCATAGAAGTCACAACTGGACTTGAGCTAATCAATCTATCATATGACTGATGTTGAGGTTTGACGATTTATCCATGACCTGCCATCTAGTTAGGACTCATGATAGAGAGATTAAATCACACATTAACTACACTTAGAGGTTCATTTCAGTTTTACTGAGTTATCACTACATACTACTAGATGTCACTGGTGGATTGTGAGAGCTCACTAGGGTTGTTCCAGATCAACAATCGTTATTGAGTTAGAGTAGAATTATTTCGATCCATCGAAAAGAGTTTTAATGATACGATGATAGAGATCATTGTATACCTCACTACTAGATAAAATTGAACCTGTGAGGTCATACAATAAAGAAATTAGGCCTGAAATAAGAAATTGAGCTTATAAAGTGTCAATTGAGTTTAGAAAAATCCATTGGGTTTATGGTAACCTTGCTAGCACATGGTTGGATCCAATTCTTCTTTCTGTTGAGATTACTTATTTGATAAGATAATTCTAACTTAATTACCTACTAATAACCTACATGAATAAGATTCATAAGACACTAATTATTGGGTGTCTAAGGTTATGGATCATATAAATTAAGGGTGCAAGTCCCTTATGAATCTCCTTGATAGTTATTATGGGCCGCTACTTTGATTTGATCAATTTGGACGTATCCATTAATTAGAGGGCCTTTGATTTTTATATGGGATGTCTCTTGGGTACAAAATAAAATGTCTAATTATGGATACAAGGGCTTCAATAGTTGGCGCCTAATGGTTTTTCTAATATAAGTTGGATAACTTAAGTTAATAGGAATCTTAATGCAAGTAAGACTTGTACTATGAGATTGAATAGGATTCAATCCTTATACCTATTTAAAGGAATCTCTCCTAAGATCCTTAGAGCATTAAAATCAGTAGCCCCTCACACCCAAAGGCTCTCCCCATGCCCTCTCTTCTGAAGGAGGAAAATCATTTTTCCTTTATAGGAGATCTTCCAGATTTTATCAAATCTGGGATAGAATAATTTAAAAAAAAATTATCCTACATATATTTCAGATCTAAGTCTCTAGATCTAATCTTCATATCTAATATTAAATCTAAAATAAATCTAAAGGGATGAGGAAACAAGTAATACCTCAAGGGTAATCTGATTATCTTGTAGATGATCTCTACACAGCCCAAGGTTCTGATGTAGCCACGTAAGCACCTGGCCTCTACTAGTATCCACTTGTATAGGATCTGGAATGTCTTCTCCTCATAAATCTATGCTCCAAAAATCAGATCTAAATCTGATTAGGAAGATCTTCAAAAGTCTTCCTGAAGTTGGAGCAGCAGCCTGTCGAAGAAGTCCTGCAGCCTTCTGTTCCAGGCATCACCACACCTTGGATCTTTGCCAGATGGATGTCCAACTCTTTGGATGTGAAGAGGGGAGGAACAAGAGTAGGAAGGATGTAGAGAAGAGGGGAGGGGGTGGCAGCTATTGGGTTTTGTGCATAAAACAACTTCTGCCTCGAAACCCTAGGCGCAGCAGGGTTTATATAGACCCTGTATGCTGTGCAGTGCCACATCATTCAACCAATCAGAAAATTCCAATAAATTCTGGAAAAATTTTGATTGGTAGAGTGATGTCATCTGATCATATCAGATAAGAACCCCACCTTATCTCCAAAATATGACGCCAACATTGGATAAGCACAAATAGAGGTGGTGCCCAAGAGTTTAAATTGATCAAGACTCTCCAATCCTTATCCACTTGGGGTGCCCACTTTAATTCAATTGGGCTCACACCATAATCTGATTATGGCACCCAATTTGATGTGGCTTGGCTTGTGGACACTCTACAAAAATCCTTCAATAAGCCTCTTCAGTTTAAGACCCATATGTCAACTTTTGATAGATGTCCTAAAATGAAATTGACAGGTGCTAGGAATTAGCAGGTGTTGTCTTAAATTCATCTCATGAATTAAGACAAACTTTTTTTGAGTTGGACAAGCTTCATTTAGACTGAGAGAAACCTTCCTAAGGTTCTCTGGATGAGTCAAATCATATTTGGCTTAGTAGAGACAGAAAGGATTACACGAGGAGAAAGTTAGGCTCAATCGGGTGCTAGCATGATTTCCTTGAACCTAATTGGATCTTATCCAAATCAATTGGGTTAGCCCAATTGATGACATCCAGATCCTAACCCTTGTTTGTGTGACCCAGTTAGGTTCAATTCTGTATGGTAATGAGATATGTCATGATCTCATCATCGACATCATCGAAACTCCTTTCGATGGACCAGAACTCTTCTGATTCAGATAATTAGAATGATCGATCATCAATATCATTCTAATTACTCCCAAAATCTACCAGTGATACCTAGCAGTATGTTGTGGCAACCCGTCAGAACTGAAGATGAACCTCTCGGTGCAGCTACCTGTGTGATTGAGTTCCTCTATCATGAGTCCCGACTAATTAGGGTTAAGGTGAACTCGTCAAACCCAACATTTGTCATATGAGTTAATCGATCGATCCGAGTCCGATGTGAAACGTTAATGGAAAACTCTTTTCCATTATTTCACTCTGCCATGGCCATGGGCTTAAGGACTCGATCTTTCAATTATCATAGGACTACTCCTCTCATCTACCGAGGTTGATAGATCCCATCTTGGTGTGACCTAGTTCCTACAATGAATATGCTACAGCCAACATAAACCTCAGGATTTCGAATGGCTAGGAGATCGAGTTATAGTATAGTCAAACTATAACACACTCAAGGTAAACTATCGATGTACCTCAGGTCAAAGAACTAGACACACAACTGCAGCATTGAGCTAGTCATTGATGAGAAGGTAGACTTCCTTATGACTGCTCGAAGTGGTCACGCTCAGTACTCTCATTCTCAATGAATACCTGTACTCTTGTTTCGGTGTCTCCACACTGTAGACTTAAGATACATCTATCCTAAGAAAGCGATCGTACACCAACCTTCCAGATCAATCACCATCCTCGTGATGATCCTATGGTCAAGAGTTGTTTATAAGTTAGTTATGTAAATTCATGCCTTAAATTTTCAACTCTTGAAAATATGAATTTACATTCCTACTAACTCAAAGGATGTATCACAGACACAATGTATACAATGTGATAGAAGAATAACCCTTTTATTCATTTATAGTCAAAATTATAAATTTGCCCTTAGATCTGTATGGGAATGTGTCAGTCGATCTGGCATCTAGGGTGTTGGGAATAGTGTCCCAAAGTCAATTGTCAGCCTGTTGATGGTTGTGCTCCTTTTTGTATTAGTATATGAATTATAAATTAATAAAAAATTATTTTGATATTTTTTATCACAAATTATTTCATCTTCTAATGAACTCCTGTGTTGTGGTGAAGTCCTTAGGACTATTTAGACTCGACAAAGGAGGATTTGCCGTTTAGTCCTAAAACCTGTTTGCGACCAAATGATATGTTGTTACCAAGGACAA
Organism: Elaeis guineensis; assembly: GCF_000442705.2. Taxonomy (NCBI): domain Eukaryota; kingdom Viridiplantae; phylum Streptophyta; class Magnoliopsida; order Arecales; family Arecaceae; genus Elaeis; species Elaeis guineensis. The sequence goes on from NC_026001.2 coordinate 60,256,512, forward strand.
TAACATTTATCAAGCATAGGTCGTTGTGTGCCATATAGGTTGGTTGTCCTCTTAACCAAGGAGTGTGGAGACACTGGTATGGCATACAGGTGAAATGTAAGGGTACATCTGCACTGAACGTGATCGACTCCAGAGCTATTTCTGCTGTCAAGATTTACTCCGATGGGATATAGGTATAAATATCCCTCCGACCTGAGACCGCCATGGTGACTTGCAAGCAACTCACTACACTTAGGCACTGGACTACCTGAATTTCTAATTCAGTGACGGAAGGATGCTGGGTGTAGTAAGTACTTGACTTGTCGGTGTGTGTGTCAAGATGGGATTGACCACTCTAGTTCAAGAGCTGTGTACAGTCATATTTTAATTTAGTAAAATCTTGGCCAGGATAGTCCTAGTAAGGAGTCACAAGACTATTTGAGTTGAGCACGATTCGGATGATCTAATCAGGGTTGACAGTTTAACCCTGAGTCGTCCTAAATACAGGGGTCAAAAGAGATGAATTATATAGTAACCATATTCACATAGGTTCTGAGTGTTGCGATTATGACTATTCGACCTATCCAGATGTCGGGTACCATTGCTAGATGGTCACTTCGATTAGTACAGGAATTAGTTCCTGTGCTATCGTCTTAGGTTCGAACCTGCGGGGTCACACACATTAGAGGTTTCTATCTGATCTGATGGCTGATGAAGAGTCCTAATGCTTGTAGACTAAGAGTCCTACATGTCTGAAACTCTGTGATCGAGAATCAGATTCTCTGATCATGAGTCCCATATATTTTGGGTACCGGGGTCAAGAGTCCCACTGGTTTGGGACTCTTCGATCAAGGTTTCATATCGATGGACTTTGATATCTGATTGCCCATCGATTTGGACTCAGTATTTATGATAGGTTTAATTAGTGATTTGATCACTAATTAACTCAATTTGATTGAGTAATTATTTTTGGATCAAGTCCAATTGAATTGGATTCAGTTGGGTTTGACCCGATTAGGTTAAGTGTTGACCTAATCATCGAAGTGGTTTGGTCCCTGATTTGATCAGGGGTTGGGCTTAGTCAATTTTTGATTTGATTAAATTTTATTAAATCTAATTAAGTCTAATTAAGTTAGATTTAGTTTAGTCTAATTGTGCTTAACCTATTTTAATTAGGTTGGCTCAATTAGGTTCAAACCACCTTGACTTTTCTCCTGCGCCACCTCACTTCTTCAGCACCCATTTGAATTCACGAGAAGCAACATCTCATGAATTTTCTCCCATGTAGAAGGAATCTCATGCCCACTCTTGTGCACCAATTTTTGGATAAACTTGATTTGTTAGCCATTCAAATTCAAAGGGTGTTTGAATTTGAATGGATAACTTATCCCTTGCACCTTCTTGCTTATCTATCTTGTGCGCCACTTATCATACATGAGAAAGAGTTTCTCGTAAAATCTTTCCATGCACAAAGAAGCCACACCCCTTCTATTCTCATGCCCAGAGTGGATAGGGATGAGTTGATTTGCATTTGAATTCAAATTCGATTTGAATTCAAGTGTGAACCACTTATCTTTATCCTCTCATGCGGATAAGACACGTCTTGCACTATTTTAAAAGAGAAAGAGATGTGGGGCATGCGTAGAATTTTTCTGAGAAAAAGAAAGGGGTGTGAGGAAGCTTTTTGCATGAGGTGAAGGTCCAAAACCTTCTGAGAGTAAAGAAACGAAAAGAAATAAAAGTGGGCATAGAGTTTTCTTGTGTACCCTAGGATTTTGGCTTAGGGTTCGAAAAGTGAGAACGTGAGCTACAAGTGTTGTGAGCCCACCAAACTTCAGGAAGAGCATCATCCACCTCTTTACCACCTTTGTTGATGATCCAGAGTATCTGAGGAGTCGGTAGAAATCAATTGAAGGAGTTCGATCAACATCGGCCATCAAAAAGATGCAGTCACGAACTAGCATTCGTGAGGAGCCGATCAGATCGAAAGCTTCGTGTGGACGATCTGCAGAGGCCAGATATGCTGTGTGGCTATGTTGTGATGATTAGACCTCTTGACAGTGATCAAATTATGGTGATCGACTATCCGCACAAAGGTAATGTGTTTTGAACACACAACAGTGAATTATTTACTGTTCAAATTTGAATTTCAAATTTAAATGCATGCATGCTATATATCATATTTAGATCCTAGTATAGGATAAATATATATTAATTAATTAGATTAATTAATAATTTTACTATAAAATAGAGATTTTGAAAAAGTTTTAAAATTATCATGTCCAACCTTCTGGATCGATCACCATCCTCGTGATGATCCTATGGTCAAGAGCTATTTATGAGTTAGTTATGTAAATTCATGCCTTAAATTTTTAACTCTTAAAAATATGAATTTACATTCCTACTAACTTAAAAGATGTATCACAGACATAATGTACACAATGTGATAGAAGAATAACCCTTTTATTCATTTATAGTCAAAATTATAAATTTGCCCTTAGATCTGTACAGGAATGTGTCAGTCGATCTGGCATCTAGGGCACACATCTAACAAACTCCCACTTGACCTAATGCCAATTGGCTACATATCTAAGTCCCATCTTCTTAAGGTGGGCTTCAATCTTTTGCTGGCCCAATGGCTTAGTCAGTGGGTCTGCGACATTGTCTGTGGAGTCGACTCTCATAACCTCGACATAACCCTTTTCAAGGTAATCACAGATCAGATGGAATCATCGCTCGATGTGCTTGGACTTCTGGTGAGACCTTGGCTCCTTAGCTAGGGCTATGGCATCATTATTGTCGCAATAAAAAGGTATGGCATCCGATGACATCACTCCAAGCTCTGCGGCAAACTTCTTATACCAGAATGCCTCCTTCGTAGCTTCCGATGCAGCAATGTACTCTGCCTCCATGATGGAATCAGCAATCACCGTCTGCTTGAAACTCTTCCAGCTAACTGCACCACCATTGTAAATGAACAGACTTTCAGATGTCGACTTTCGATCATCTACATCAGACATAAAGTCTAAGTCTGTATATCCCTGAATCTGGAGTTTTTCATTCTCAAAGACTAGAAACATATCCTTAGTCTTTCTCAAGTCATACATTTCACAGAAGTCCAGTGCTCTTCGCCTGGATTTGACTGATATCTGCTTGTGACACTCACAGCATGGGTTATATCAGGTCGTGTCATAGCATGGCATACATGAGGATCCCTATTGTCGAAGCATAAGGGATCTTGCTCATGCGTTCAATCTCCTCAGGTGTGCTAGGGCACATCTTCTTGAAGAGATGAATGCTATGTCTAAAAGGCAATAAACCTCTTTTGGAGTTTTTCATGCTAAATCTCTTTAGCACCTCTTCTATGTACATCTTCTGTGAAAGTCCCAGCATCCTATTTGGTCTATCTCTATAGACCTTAATACCCAGTATAAAGGATGCCTCTCCTAGATCTTTCATAGAGAACTCCTTAGACAACCATACTTTGACTGAGGTCAACATGGGAATATCATTCCCAATTAGGAGGATGTCATCTACACACAATACGAGGAAGACAACTGCGCTCCCACTGACCTTTTTGAATACACATGGTTTCTCCTCATTCTTGACGAAACCAAACATTTTGATCACATCATTGAAATGAGTATTCCAACTTCGAGATACTTGCTTAAGTCCATAAATGGACCTCTGCAGCTTGCAGATCTTGTGATCATCATCACTGGATGTGAAACCAAGCGACTATTCTATATAGATATCTTTCTCAAGATGTTCATTTAAGAACGTCATTTTCACATCCATCTGCCATATTTCATAATCGAAATAGGCTGCAACAGCAAGCAATGTGCGGATGGATTTTAGCATGGCTACGGGCGAGAAGTATCCTGATAGTCAATGCCTTCATGTTGACTATAACCTTTCGCTACGAGCCTAGCCATGAATGTCTCTACATTCCCATCTGCACTTATCTTTCTCTTGAAGATCCATTTACACCCAATAGGTTCAATACCTTCAGGTGGATCTACCAAGATCCAGACTTAGTTTGAGTGCATCGAGTCAATTTCTGATCTCATTGCCTCTAACCATTTCTCGGAGTCGATATCTGATATTGCCTCATTATAGGTCTTGTGATCATCACCATGAACCCCATTTCCCATGAGGAATATTTCCTCTATATCCTCTTGTATGGTACCTAAGTAGCTTTCAAGAGGATGAAAAATCTTAGTCGATCTACGAGATGGAAGAGGTTGTGTTAAGACTAGTTCTAATTGATTAGGTTCTTCAGGTTCTTTAGCTCGTTGCTCTTGGGAGACATTCTCCTTGAGCTTAATTATTCTTCCGATGCCACCATCTTGAATAAACTATTTTTCAAGAAAAATAGCATTTCGACTCACAATCACATTGTGGTCTTCCAAAATATAGAAATAGTATCCTAATGACTCTTTAGGATATCCTATGAAACGAGCTCTAAAAGATCTGAACTCTAACTTGTCCACCTGCTGTCTCTTGACATGAGCCGGACAACCCCAAATTCTAAGATGATTTAGACTTGGCTTCTTACCATGCCATATCTCATATGGTGTGGTAGGAATAATTTTAGAGAAAACCCTATTCAATACATAAATTACTGTCATGAGACAATGTCCCCAAAAAAATTCGAAGAGGTCCGTGAAGCTCATTATGGAACGGACCATATCTAATAGGGTCTGAATTCTCCATTCTGAAATCCCGTTGAGTTGAGACATTCCAGGTGGAGTCCATCGAGAGACTATGCCATTGTCCTTAAGATAGTCTAGGAACTCCCGACTAAGGTATTCACCTCCTCGATCTGATCGAAGAACCTTAATGGGCTTTCCTGTTTGTTTTTCTACCTTATATCTGAATTCTTTGAACCTTTCAAAAGCTTCAGACTTGTGTTTTATTAGAAATACATACCCGTACCTAGACATATCATCGGTAAAGATAATGAAGTAGATGTAGTTGCCTCTAGCCGGCACATCAAATGGGCCGCACACATCCATATGTACTAGGGCAAGTAGGTCTGTGGCCCTTTCGCCATGTCCCATAAAAGGAAGCTTGATCATTTTGCCTTGAAGGCATGATTCACAAACTGAATATGACTCAAAAGTCAACAGACTCAATAGTCTGGATTTCTCCAATTTGTTAACCCTATCTTCCGCTATATGACCTAGCCTTAGGTGCCACAGATACTTATCATTTAGACTATCTCTAGGCCTTTTAATTCCTATGGCATTCATATTTTGCTCAATATTAAATACAAATACATCAATATGTAGCTAATAGAGATCGTTAATAAGAAAACATCTGCAACTTTACTATTTTCATAAAAAATTTACAATGGTCCTTATGAAAGCTAATCACATAGCCTTCTTGTGCTAAACATGAAATAAAAATCAAATTCCTGCTTGCTGCAGGCACATAATAACAATCTCTAAGAAATAAATATAATCCTAATGGTAATCGCAGAGGGTAGGTTTCCACGGCCACAGCAGTAACTCTTGCTCCGTTTCCGACATGTAGGATCATCTCCCCATCCCTCAGCCACCTACTCTCCTCAAGATCCTGCATAGAAGTGCATAAATGAGTACTAGAACCAGAGTCAAGCACCCAACTGGATGCAGAAAAAATCGTAAGATTAGACTCTAAAATGAGCATACCTCTAGAAGGACCATCCTTCTTGTTCTTCAGGGTGGCCAGGTACTAAGGACAGTTCCGCTTCCAATGGCCGTCTGATTGGTAGTGAAAATATTTTTCCTTATCAGCAGCCTTCTTCTTCGATTCTGTCTTCTTCTTCTTGCCATCCACCTTCTGCTTCTTCGCAAACTTTTTTTTCTTTTCAAAAGATTTTCTCTTGGAAGAACTCCGCTCCACAGTAAGAACTGAGCCTTTTGAACCCTTCATAGAAAGCTCAGCCATAACCAGCATGTTCATTAACTCAGCCAAGGTACACTGCATCTTATGCATATGAAAGTTCATGATGAACTGACCATATGCATCAGACAAGGATTGAAGGATCACATCAATCTAAAAATCTTTGTCTAAGATGATACTGAGCTTCTCAAGCTCCTCAAGATCCTTGATCATTGTCAAACAATGATCTTGGACTGACTGCCCATCATGCATCTTGGCCTTAAAAAGTCTTTGATAGACCTGATACTTGGCCGCGCGACTCTGTTCACCAAATAACTCTTGCAGGTGAGCCAATATTTGGTGGATAGTCAAAATGTTCTCATGTTGGCACTGCAAGTCATCAGACATTGCACCCAACATATAGTACCTTACTTTGTTATCATCATCCATCCACTTTTTCAGAGATGCTCTCTGTTCAGTAGTCGACGTGCTGGCATGGCAGGTGGGTCCTGGTCCAAGACATGAGTCAATTTTTTGAAACCCAGAATAATTTTGTAGTTCCTCAACCACTCCTTGAAATTGGGTCCAGTCAATCTGTGGGTGTCTAGTATTTTGGTCAGGGGGTTTGAGGCAGACATGTTTCCTGTAGAGAGTCAAAAGTTTCTAGTTAGATTTTGTAATTAGACTTAACCAATTTGTTTGGGAGTTTCATTTTTAAAAATAAATTAGGCTCTCACTATTTTCTCAGATCCCTACACTCCCTTGGTAGAGATGCGAAAATCTCCGTGATCAGTGATTTTTAGTGGGTGTGCGGTCTCACCGACTGGCTCACCACCTCACCTAACAATTATTGATGATGGGTCAATCAATGAGTGGACAACTCTTATCCAATGATTCTCTAATCATGGTGCATCCAAAACTTGGTCTCTAATTCATGAAGCTCACCATGTCCGGGATATTGTTCTAATCCTTAGTTAAGTCAGACCCACCATTTGCATAAACTAGATTTCTGATTGGGTCCCCCACCATATCCAGAATATTGAGCCCAACCCATCCTCTAATTCGTAGCATCCAATGCCTAATGGACATGGTTGCATCTTTCCGGTGCAACTGAGCCACTGTAACCAACCGAGAACAATCAACCCCGGGAAGGGCCCGCACATCGACAATGGTGGAAGACCTAGACTTAATATTTTCTTAGAAAGATTTGATTTAGGTCTCATTAAACTTGACTTAACATAGTCATAACAATTATGACTAACCTAGTGGCATGGGTCAGCTCGAATTGTTAGCCACCTCTAATCAGAACTGAGTCGACACATATGGCCAAGTAAGTGAGACCGGTGGAGGGATATGTCATTAAGTCAACAAGAATGCATTCGAGTTGAGTAGCTCTCAATTAAAAACCAGTCGGTCGCATCTGTCCAACTTACCTTAGACACCAAATTATCAAACCAGAACTAATTGGGTTAGCCTACAATCTAGGCTCTAACCACTGAGCCAAATTTGGTCTTAACTTGATCGAGTCACATCTAAATGTCATTCGACCTTAACCCAGACTTAATCCTATTAGACTAGTCAATTATTAGCTTTCATGATCCCACCTAACCAACTCTTGATTCGGTTTGATCAAGCACTGACCTAATTGAGCTACCCAAGCCCAAACCAAATTTTATGAAAATGTCTTAGATCTGAAATTCTCAATTTTAGACCTAACTTAATTTCAAAAGCTTAATTCATTAATTAAAGTTGGGTTCATAAACAAAGCATGCAAAATAAATTCTAGGGTTTCAGGATCTAGGGTTTTGCAGAAAAGTAAGTTTTGATTTCTGATTAAGGATGAACGTGCGGCACCCCTACACATCATATGAACACCCCATTGAATGAGAAGAGAGGGTCTTAAAATCTTACTTCATTCTTATAACCGAACGGCCATGAGGAACATCTTAATCAGAAATATAAATTTAACTACAAAACTAGTTAGATCTAAATTAACATATCACATATACAATTTAAGATCTAACTAATACATACTTTGCATACATCTCATGTATCAAAAATTAATCTAATTAATATGCTTTCAGATCTGATACATCACATATAATATCTAAAAAATAAGATTTAAATTAAACTATTCAAAATTAAATCTATTCTAGACAAGTTACTAGAATAATTCTACAACTAGTCTAGGCATGCATCAGATCAATTTTATGAAAAAATTAAAATTTTATTTTTTATTTTTTGATTTGATTATAATACTTATAACATTAAAAAAATAAAGAATAAATTAGATTTAATTTATATTTTAATCTCATTAAAATATAAGACTTAAGACTATTCATGGATTCAACTAATCCTAGTCTAGTCATGCATCTTATGCATGTTAGATCTTCTTAGATTTAATTTTAAATATTTTAATTTCAGATCCTATCACATCTGATATAATATCTAAAATATTTAATATCAAATAAATAAAAATTAAAATTAGATCTAAATTAGATCTGAAATAGAGCCAACAACCTAGCTCTGATACCAGTTGAAGGAGGAAAACACTTTTCCTCTACAGGATCTTTCAGATTTCATCAAATCTGAGGTAGAATAATTTAAAAAAAAATTATCCTATATATATTTCAGATTTAAGTCTCTATATCTAATCTTTATATCTGATATTAAATCTAAAATAAATCTAAAGGGATGAGAAAACAAGTAATACCTTAAGGGTAATCTGATTACCCTGTAGATGATCTCTGCATAGCCCAAGGTTCTGATGTAGCCACATAAGTGCCTGGCCTCTACCAACATCCACACAGGTAGGATCTGGAATATCTTCTCCTCACAAATCTATGCTCCAAAAATTAGATCTAAATCTGATTAGGAAGATCTTCAAAAGTCTTCCTGAAGTTGGAGCAGCAGCTTGTCGAAGAAGTCCTGCAGCCTTCTGTTCCAGGCATCACCACGCCCTGGATCTTTGCCAGATGGATGTCCAACTCTTTGGACGTGAAGAGGGGAAAAAGGAGAGCAGGGAGGATATGGAGAAGAGGGGAGGGGTGGCAGCTATTAGGTTTTATGCATAAAACAACTTCTGCCTCGAAACCCTAGGCGCAGCAGGGTTTATATAGACCCTGTATGCTGCGCAGTGCCACATCATTCAACCAAACAAAAAATTCCAATAAATTTTGGAAAAAATTTGATTGATGGAGTGATGTTATCTGATCATATCAGACAAGAACCCCACCTTATCTCCAAAAGATGGCACCAACATTGGATAAGCACAAATAGAGGTGGTGCCCAAGAGTTTAAATTGATCAAGACTCTCCAATCCTTATCCACTTGGGGTGCCCACTTTAATCCAATTGGGCTCACACCATAATCTGATTATGGTGCCCAATTTGATGTGGCTTGGATTGTGGACACTCCACAAAAATTCTCCAATGAGCCCTCTTCAGTTTAAGACCCATATGTCAACTTTTGACAGATGTCCTAAAATGAAATTGGGAGGTGCTAGGAATTAGCAGGTGTTGTCTTAAATTCATCTCATAAATTAAGACAAGCCTTTTCTGAGCTGGACAAGCTTCATTTAGATTAAGAGAAACCTTTCTAAGGTTCTCTGGATGAGTCAAATCATATTTGGCTTAGTAGAGATAGAAAAGATTACACGAGGAGAAAGTTAGGCTCAATCATGTGCTAGTACGATTTCCTTGAACCTAATTGGATCTTATCCAAATCAATTGGGTTAGCCCAATTGATGACATCCAGATCCTAACCCTTGTTTGTGTGATCCAGTTAGATTCAATTTTGTATGGTAATGAGACATGTCATGATCTTATCATCGACATCATCGAAACTCCTTTCGATGGACCAGAACTCTTCTGATTCAGATAATTAGAATGATCGATCATCAATATCATTCTAATTGCTCCCAAAATCTACCAGTGACACCTAGCAGTATATGGTGGCAACCCATCAGAACTGAAGATGAACCTCTCGTTTAGCTACCTGTGTGATTGAGTTCCTCTATCATGAGTCCTGACTGAATTAGGGTTAAGGTGAACTCGTCAAACCCAACATCAGTCATATGAGTTAATCGATCGATCCGAGTCTGATGTGAAATCTTAATGAAAAACTCTTTTTCATTATTTCACTCTGCCATGGCCATGGGCTTAAGGACTCAATCTTTCAGTTATCATAGGACTACTCCTCTCATCTATCGAGGTTGATAGATCCCATCTTGGTGCGACCTAGTTCCTACAATGAATATACTACAGCCAACATACACCTCAGGATTTTGAATGGCTAGGAGATCCAGTTATGGAGTAGTTAAACTATAACACACTTAAGGTGAACTGTCGATGTACCTCAGATCAAAGAACTAGACACACAACTACAGCATCGAGCTAGTCATTGATGAGAAGATAGACTTCCTTATGACTGCTTGAAGTGGTCACACTCAGTACTCTCATTCTCAATGAATACCTGTACTCTTGTTTCGGTGTCTCCACACTGTAGACTTAAGATACATCTATCCTAAGAAAGCGATCGTACACCAACCTTCCAGATCGATCACCATCCTCGTGATGATCCTATGGTCAAGAGTTGTTTATAAGTTAGTTATGTAAATTCATGCCTTAAATTTTCAACTCTTGAAAATATGAATTTACATTCCTACTAACTCAAAGGATGTATCACAGACACAATGTATACAATGTGATAGAAGAATAACCCTTTTATTCATTTATAGTCAAAATTATAAATTTGCCCTTAGATCTGTATGGGAATGTGTCAGTCGATCTGGCATCTAGGGTGTTGGGAATAGTGTCCCAAAGTCAATTGTCAGCCTGTTGATGGTTGTGCTCCTTTTTGTATTAGTATATGAATTATAAATTAATAAAAAATTATTTTGATATTTTTTATCACAAATTATTTCATCTTCTAATGAACTCCTGTGTTGTGGTGAAGTCCTTAGGACTATTTAGACTCGACAAAGGAGGAATCAGATCTAGGGTTTCAGGGTTAGATCTTGAAACCTAACCGGTTCTCCTTTGTGCAAATATGGCCACTTCCCTATCGCTCCGATCATTGTTGGACAATGATAAGTTGGTGGGACCCAACTTCGGTAGCTGGTACCGAAAGTTGAAGATAGTCCTGGAGCATGAACGGATCCTATATGTGATAATGGATCCTGCACCTGAGGAGCCAGCTGTCAATGCACATGGAACAGTCAGAGACACTTACCAGAAGTGGCTCAGTGACCGGACCACGGTGCGCTGTATCATGCTGGCTGCTATCATGAGTGACGAGTTCAGTCGTAGATTCAAGATGGCTCAGCCAAAGGACATGCTTCAAGTGTTGGAGGATACCTTTGGCACACCCGATGACGTAGAGAGGCACAAGACTAGTTGTGCCATCTTCAACGCCAAAATACGGGATGGAGTCTCTATCACTGATCATGTATTGTACATGATCGAGCTGATGGAACGATTGAGCAAGCTCGGCTTTCCCTTGCATGAGCAGCTTGGGAAAGATGCAATACTGAACTCGCTGTCCAAGTCTTGTCTCCCATTCCTCACTCATTATAGAATGACAAAGCCTGAAGTAAACTACCATGGGTTAATGGGGTTGCTTCAGAACTTTGAGAAGGATCACCAACTCCTCAAGGAGTCGGTGAACTCAGTGAACTCAGTGGGAGGTTCATCTTCTGGTTCTCGACCCTTTGAGAAAGGAAAGAAGAACAAGAAGAAGAAAGTCAAGAAGGTGCAAGTTCAGGCTGGGACATCTGTGCAGAGCCAGACCAAAAAGATCAAGCCTGATAAGAGTCTATTCAACTGGCAAACACCCTAGATTAGATAGTGTGTCAGATATCTACTTATGGCACTGTAGGCTAGGTCATATAAACAAGAACAGAATAAACAGGTTGACTCAAGAGGGAATCCTCGAAGTCAGTGATTGTGAATCACTTCCAACCTGTGAGTTCTGTCTTCTTGGTAAAATGACCAAGTCACCTTTTACTGGAAAAGGTGAGAGAGCTACTGAGCTCTTGGGCCTAGTACATACTGATGTATGCAGGCCCATGAGCACCAGTGCTAGAGGTGGATATTTCTACTTCATAGCTTTCACGGATGACCTATCCCAATATGGATATGTCTATCTGATGAAACATAAGTCAGATTCATTTGAAATGTTCAAACGATTCCGAAGTGAAGTAGAAAAACAAACTGGGAAGAGTATTAAAACTCTTCGATCTGATCGAGGAGGAGAATACCTTTCTAGTGAGTTTCTCACATATCTAGGAGAGAATGGGATTTTCTCCCAATGGACTCCTCCAGGAACACCACAGCATAATGGTGTGTTTGAAAGGAGGAATCAGACTTTGTTAGACATGGTCCGATCCATGATGGGTTTTTGCTATCTTGCTGATATCCTTCTGGGGATATGCACTCGAATCGGCCTGTTATCTGTTAAATAGGATTTCAAGTAAGTCTGTAATTAAGACTCCATATGAGATATGGATAGGGCGTAAGCCAGTACTTTCACACCTTAGGGTCTGGGGGTGCCCGGCCTATGTCAAACGATTAGTCACAGACAAACTTGGACCTAGGTCTGACAAATGCTCATTCATAGGGTACCCCAAAGAGATAAAAGGATATTTTTTCTACCATGCTGATGTTCAAAAGGTGTTCGTCAGCCTTAAGGCAATCTTTTTAGAAAAGGAGTTCCTTGGTGAAGGAACCGTTGCCTCTAAGGTTGAACTTGATGAAGTTCAACAGGTAGAAGGACCGACACCAATAGCTGAACCTGAGTCGGATATGATTAGATCAGATCCGGAGCCCAATATACCTGCACCATTAAGGTGATCCGGTAGAGTACCGCGTCAGCCGGACAGATACTACGGTTTCTTGATCCGGGACGGTGATCCCATTGAACTTGATGAGAATAATGAGGATCCGATCACCTATATGGATGCTATGCAGAGACCTGATTCCGAGAAATGGCTTGAAGCCATGAAATTCGAAATGGAGTCCATGAAGGTCAATGATGTATGGACATTGGTTGACCCACCTGAAGGGGTTAAACCCATTGGGTGTAAATGGGTCTTCAAAAGGAAGAGGGGCGCAGACAGAAAGGTGGAGACCTATAAAGCCCGTCTGGTTGCCAAGGGGTATCGTCAACGTTATGGTATTGACTATGACGAGATGTTTTCCCTGTGGCAATGCTCAAATCTATTCGGATAATACTTGCAATAGCTGCCCATCTGGATTATGAAATCTGGCAGATGGATGTAAAGACAGCTTTCCTGAATGGAGAGCTGACTGAAGAGGTGTATATGATACAACCTGAAGGGTTTACATCCACAGATGAGTCCAAGGTGTGCAAGCTTCAGAGATCCATTTATGGATTGAAGCAAGCTTCTCGGAGTTGGAACATGCGTTTTGATAAGGTGATCAAAACGTATGGCTTCATTAAGAATGGAGAAGAGCCCTGCATCTATAAATGGGCAAATGGTCCAGTTGTGGTATTCCTTGTCTTGTACGTGGATGACATTCTCTTAATCGGGAATGACATCCCCGCACTACAGGGAATAAAAGTTTGGTTGTCATCACAGTTCTCCATGAAGGACTTGGGTGAAGCATCCTACATCCTAGGGATAAAGATCTATAGGGATAGATCTAAAAGGATGCTTGGGTTATCCCAGTCCATGTACATAGACACTGTGCTGAAGAGGTTCAGCATGGAGAATTCCAAGAAGGGCTATCTACCGATAGGCCAAGGAATTTCTCTCTCTAAGAAGGATTGTCCGACAACTCCTGAAGAGAGAGAGCGTATGAGTAGAGTCCCATATGCTTTAGTCGTGGGATCTATCATGTACGCCATGACATGTACAAGACCAGATGTGGCATACTCACTAGGAGTAGTGAGTAGATACCAATCTGATCCTGGAGAAAACCACTGGAAAGTGGTTAAAGCCATCCTTAAGTATTTGAGAAATACTAAGGACCAATGGTTGGTTTATGGCGAGTCAGATCTGAAACTTGTGGGGTTCACAGACTCCAGCTTTCAATCTGACCATGATGATAGCAGGAGTGTGTCGGGTTATATCTTTACTCTGAATGGTGGAGCCATCTGCTGGAAGAGTTCCAAGCAGCATACTGTGGCGGACTCTGTTTGTGAAGCGGAGTACATCGCAGCATCGGATGCCGTGAAGGAAGCTGTGTGGCTGAGAAAATTCATCAATGAGCTTGGAGTAGCATCCTCCTTCGATGGTCCAGTCCTGCTCTACTGCGACAGCACTGGTACCATAGCTCAGGTGAAGGAACCCAAAGCACATCAGCGGATGAAGCACATCTTGCACCGCTTCCACCTGGTCCGAGAGATCGTGGATCGAGGTGACGTCGACCTTCAGAAGATCGACTGAAAGGAGAACCTAGCCGACCCCTTCACTAGAGCCCTGGCAATAAAGGAGTTCGACAACCACAAGTCGAAGATGGGTATTAGATACTGTGCCGAGTGGCTTTAGGACAAGTGGGAGTTGTTGGGAAATGTGTCCCAAAAAGCCAATCGTCAAGCTGTTGACGGTTGAGCAACCAAGTATTGTAATTGATTTGTTAATAAATAAAATATATTTGGCATTTTCATCATAAGCTTTCATCTTCTAATGAACTCCGTTGTTATGATGAAGTCCTTAGGACTATTTAAGTTCGATAAAGAGAGGATTTATCGATTAGTCCTTAAAACTGTTCACGACCAAATGATAGGCTGTTAATAAGGACGACAGCTTCTATCAAGCATAGGTCGCTGTAGGCCATATGGGTTGGTTGTCCTCTTAACCAAGGAGTGTGGAGACACTGGTATGGCATACAGGTGAGATGTAAGGGTACATCGTCATTGAACGTGACCAACTCCAGAGCATTCTGCTGTCGAGAATGTCTCTGATGGGATATAGGTATAAATGTCCCTTAGACTTGAGATCGCCTCAGTGACTTGCAAGCAACTCACTGTGCTTTGGTACTGGACTAACTGAATTTCTAATTCAGGGACGGAAGGCTTCTGGGCACAGTCAAGTACTTGCGAAGTCAGAGTGTGATCGAGATGGGATTGACCACTCCAAGAGTTGGAGAAGAATGAGTCGCTGTATTTCAATTTAGCAAAACCTTGGCCAGGGTAATCCATCAGATGGATTTGATATTTTGAAATACAATGTGGACAACCTGATCAGAGTTGACAGTTGAGCTCTGGGGTGTCCTATGATCATTTTGGTCAAGGGGATGAATTATATGAAAACTATATCCGCATGGGTTCTAAGGATGTTGTTCTACACATTCGACCTATCCGGACGTCGGGTACCATTGCTAGATGGTCACTTCGATTGGTATAGAAATTTGTTTCTATGCTACCGGCTTAGGTTCGGACCTATGAGGTCACACACATTAGAGTTCATGATCCGATCGGATGGTTGATCAACGATTAAGAATCATTATAGGGTTAAATAATCAATACGATTGACATTTAACCCAGTGCAAGTGTTGCAGGAGGATCGATTAGCAATTTGATTGCTAATTGGCTTAATTTGATTAAGCCAATGGGCTGAGATTAAGTCTAATTAAATATGATTTAATTAGATTTGGTTTGGGCTTGATTGGATCAAGTCCAATTGGTTTATTGGATAAGCCAAGTGCAAGGAAAGACTAGTCCTAGTTCAACTAGGACTTGGGTCAATCTAATTTCTAATTTGATTAGAAAATTAAATCAGATTTAAATCTAATTTAATCTGATTAAATTAGGTTCTTAATTAGGTTAAGACCTATTTTAATTGGGTTGATCTAATTTTGATTTGATTTGGTTTGGGAAACCAAATTAAAACAAGTTATGAGACAGAATCCTAGTAGGACTAGGATTCCACCTTGTACCACATAAACCTTCTCCACGCCCTCTCTCTTATTCAACGCCAATCTCCACTTATTTTGTGCGACAAAAGCCCTCTCCCAGATCTCTCCCACGTTCACAAAAGGTCTCCTCTCTTCTTTCTTACATGGAAGGTGATTTGGATCAAATCTAAAAGGAATAAGTTTGGATTTCGAATTCTATGAGATAGAGTTTTAGAAATCCAAAACTCTTTCAATTTTGCACCGAATTTATCCAAATTTTTTTTGGAATTTTCGTGGCTTTTAGGGTTTACATTGTGCACCCTTTTCTGTTGATCCATCCACGAAAATATGAAGGAGGTGCTCAAGAGTTGGGCGTCCCTTTACTTGCCATGTTTGGATAAGCCTTGACTAGGTGTTTGACCTAGACAAGGACTCTATCATATCTCTCTATATAAGACGAGTTTCTTGTGAAATTTTAAGGAGAGATAGATATTTGAGAGGCCTTTCTCCATCCAAAAATCAGAGAGAAATACCTTTGGGTCGTGGAGATATAAAAGACGCAAGTTTGGGTGTCTAGAGAGAAAAACGTGAAGAAGAAGAGGGTCTTCTTCTAGGGTTTTTATTTTCATATCTTTCCTCCTTCCATCTTGAGTTTCCTGAGAGCGTCTCAGATCTGAAACTCCTCCTTCTACTTTCCATCTTTGGAAGAGTCCAAATCAAGAAGAAGGAGGCACCTGATCAACCATCAAAGAAGGATCAGCGCAGTACTAGCATACTGTGCTGATTTCCTGAAGCAGGACTTCTGATCGAGATTCGTGGGCTCGTGTGGACGACTCCTAGAGGCCGGACGCGTGTGCGGCTTGCAACATCATCCTTAAGCCGGATCAGCGAGGTTAGAGCGTCTAACTTGCAAGGTAATAGATCTGATCTATTATTTAATACATACATTAGATGTAGCTAGTATAGAAACATGTTGATATGATCAACATGTAGTTCATACTATATTTATATATATTTTAATTTTTGATTTAATGCTATGTAATAATCATGTAATAGGATCTTAGATCTAGGGATTTTCTGATCTTAGAAAATAAATTTTGATTTATTTTAGTCTTCCGCTGTATGATCTTGAAAAAGTTTCAAGATCTAACCCTGAAACCCTAGATCTGGTTCCTACAATTGGTATCAGAGCCTAGGTTCTTTATTACATGATTATTTATACATGCTTAGATTATTTTTTAGATTAGATCTAATTTATAATCTGATTATTAAATCTAAAATTAAAATTTTAGATCAATCACAAACTGCAAGGTTGTCCTGCTGTAAGGTTTACCCCTTACAGTGCAAAGGTTGTCCTAGTTTGTGTAGATCTATCTTTAATCATAAATTTGTTAGATATGATCTAGATTAAATTTATGATTTATTAGATTTAAAAGATGTTTAAATCTGAAATAAAATCTCTTTGTTAATAATTTTTGTGCAAAGAAATTATTTAAAGTTGAAATTGTTTCAATTACATGAACCTGTTTAGATTAGATCTAAAGTAGTTTCATGTTTATTTCACTTGCATCTTGATTTGGAATCAAACATGCAATATGGTTAATAGAATCATATTGTAAAATTGTTTTACAAATATGAAAATGATTTTTTGAAAAGCCAAACCCAACCCTCAGCCCAAAACTTAATTAAGAATTAAGAAGTTGTTTGATTAGGTTCTAGGATTGTGAATTGAAGAACCTAAGACACAAATCATAACACATTGGGTTAATGGGTTAGTGGAAATTAGGTCCATTAATTGGGTTAGACCTATGGTTAGATTAAAGATGGACTTAATTAGAGAATTGACTAAATCTAATCAATTGTTGTCTTAGATTAGGTCAAGGATTCTCTAGATCAATTACAATAGTTGTAGTTGGTCAAGTCCATGTCTTTAACGAGAACCAAATGGACTTGATTCTTGGCTAAGCGGTCTAGCACGAACTGTTAGGTTGATCTAATCGAAACTAATTAAACCAGTTGGTGTCTAAGGTAAACCAGACCGGTGGTTTTTAATTGGGAGCCCGCTTACCTGGCCATTCATGATGGTGTCTAAGGCAAGCTTTGGCAGACCCTCCCACTGATCGAACTTACCTGGCCTCTTGGTGAAATTATGTTTTGATCGGATCACTTGACTATTCGAGCTGACCCATGTCAGCTAGGTAAATCAGTGTGACTGATTTAGGTGCTCCTAGACCAGCCCTTTTAATGGTCTCCCTTAAGCTGACTTGGTGAAGTCAGTGGGAGGATCATGATAAGCTGGTTCATCTGACCTCATCCTCTATATTATTTAAATCCTCTAAAATTATTAGGTCCTTAAAATGATAAAGTTATGGAGATAACTGAGTCATAGCCTCCCATTAAGGTGTTTGATAATGAGTCCATGAACTCAATAATCATTGCAGACCCAAAGGCCTGGTGCTTGTTGACTAATGGAATTATCACTCATCATATGACGACTTGGAAGTATCTCTCTAATGGTGGTTAGGTGAGCCAACCAAAGTTGGGCTTAATCATTCGTTGGTTAGATACACCAAGTATGATCATGTTAATGGTTGGACCTAACTGGATCCTTACAGTGGAGGCCAAAGCCTACTGATTAGGTTTCTGGGGCAAAATTAAAATTACTAGAAATTGTTTAGAGAAACAATTGGTTATGAACCTACCCTTAGATGTACATGGGTTGGCCAACCAAAGTTGGGCTTGTGTGCAGTCTAAGTGGATTCTAGTACCCGCTAAGGAATTAGGGTAATTCCTCGAATTGGAGGTAGAGGCTACCAATTCGAATAAAATAGTGGGAGAAACCTTTTGATTAAAGTCCAAATCTTTAGGTTTAATGAATCAATTACTAATTAGGTTATGGTTCTCCTTTGTGCAAATATGGCCACTTCCCTATCACTCCGATCATTGTTGGACAATGATAAGTTGGTGGGATCCAACTTCGATAGCTGGTATCGAAAGTTGAAGATAGTCCTGGAGCATGAACGGATCCTATATGTGATAATGGATCCTGCACCTGAGGAGCCAGCTGTCAATGCACGTGGAACAGTCAGAGACACTTACCAGAAGTGGCTCAGTGACCGGACCACGATGTGCTGTATCATGCTGGCTGCTATCATGAGCGACGAGTTCAGTCGCAGATTCGAGACGGCTCAGCCAAAGGACATGCTTCAAGTGTTGGAGGATACCTTTGGCACACCCGATGACGTAGAGAGGCACAAGACTAGTTGTGCCATCTTCAACGCCAAAATACGGGATGGAGTCTCTATCACTGATCATGTATTGTACATGATCGAGCTGATGGAACGATTGAGCAAGCTCGGCTTTCCCTTGCATGAGCAGCTTGGGAAAGATGCAATACTGAACTCGCTGCCCAAGTCTTGTCTCCCATTCCTCACTCATTATAGAATGACAAAGCCTGAAGTAAACTACCATGGGTTAATGGGGTTGCTTCAGAACTTTGAGAAGGATCACCAACTCCTCAAGGAGTCGGTGAACTCAGTGAACTCAGTGGGAGGTTCATCTTCTGGTTCTCGACCCTTTGAGAAAGGAAAGAAGAACAAGAAGAAGAAAGTCAAGAAGGTGCAAGTTCAGGCTGGGACATCTGTGCAGAGCCAGACCAAAAAGATCAAGCCTGATAAGAGTCTATTCTACTGGCAAGCACCCTAGATTAGATAGTGTGTCAAATATCTACTTATGGCATTGGAGGCTAGGTCATATAAATAAGAACAGAATAAACAGGTTGACTCAAGAGGGAATCCTCAAAGTCAGTGATTGTGAATCACTTCCAACCTGTGAGTTCTGTCTTCTTGGTAAAATGACCAAGTCACCTTTTACTGGAAAAGGTGAGAGAGCTACTGAGCTCTTGGGCCTAGTACATACTGATGTATGTGGGCCCATGAGCACCAGTGCTAGAGGTGGATATTTCTACTTCATAGCTTTCACGGATGACCTATACCTATATGGATATGTCTATCTGATGAAACATAAGTCGGATTCATTTGAAATGTTCAAACGATTCCGAAGTGAAGTAGAAAAATAAACTGGGAAGAGTATTAAAACTCTTCGATCTGATCGAGGAGGAGAATACCTTTCTAGTGAGTTTCTCACATATCTAGGAGAGAATGAGATTCTCTCCCAATGGACTCCTCCAGGAACACCACAGCATAATGGTGTGTTTGAAAGGAGGAATCGGACTCTGTTAGACATGGTCCGATCCATGATGGATTTTTGCTAGCTTGCTGATATCCTTCTGGGGATATGCACTCAAATCGGCCTGTTATCTGTTAAATAGGATTCCAAGTAAGTCTGTAATTAAGACTCCATATGAGATATGGACGGGACGTAAGCCAGCACTTTCACACCTTAGGGTCTGGGGGTGCCCGGCCTATGTCAAACGATTAGTCACAGACAAACTTGGACCTAGGTCTGACAAATGCTCATTCATAGGGTACCCCAAAGAGACAAAAAGATATTTTTTCTACCATGCTGATGAACAAAAGGTGTTCGTCAGCCTTAAGGCAATCTTTTTAGAAAAGGAGTTCCTTGGTGAAGGAACCGTTGCCTCTAAGGTTGAACTTGATGAAGTTCAACAGGTAGAAGGACCGACACCAATAGCTGAACCTGAGTCGGATATGATTAGATCAGATCCGGAGCCCAATATACCTGCACCATTAAGGCGATCCGGTAGAGTACCACGTCAGCCGGACAGATACTACGGTTTCTTGGTCCGGGATGTGATCCCATCGAGCTTGATGAGAATAATGAGGATCCGATCACCTAT